>NC_136421.1:163787245-163999745 GCF_052625555.1 Lactuca saligna | reverse complement strand
AACACACACGAAAACCAAAAAATCGCAGTTGCTGGAAGCCTTCGAGCTCATTTGAGCACTAACACGTGAAATCGAAAGAAACAACAAATTAACACACATGACAAAGTGAAGGAGATACTGAATCCAGATCCACTGATTGCTTATATCGGTGGTGGTGACATATTAGTGGCTGCAAGACGAGGAGGGTTGGGGGAGATGGATTCGATGATGGTGAAGCAGGAATGACCGGACGAAACGTGAATAGTATAATCCTCAGTGTGTGGTGGCTATGAGGAAGTGATTTGATTGGTGGCTTCGTGGTTGTATAGATGTGATACCATCTTCACGTGGTGTAGATGGTACACGACGAGGGGAAGAGGAGGCTTTGCACAAATGGAATAGACAATGAGTATGGTTGGAATAAGGGGGCATCCAATGTAGTATATTTAAGGGACCATGTTTTATTTGGATATTGAAAAGTCTTTTTTGATTGGTGGTAGAATCCTCACCGTCCAATGTATATTTAAGGGAATAGATTTTGCGTCCTTGAGTTTTAAGACAATTGTCTTAAATTTTAAAGAGCCCACACTTATAAACCCTTCATAAGATGGTATATATATATATATATATATATATATATATATATATATATATATATATATATATATATATATATACAGAGAGAGAGAGAGAGTGAGAGTGAGAGAGAGAGAGGGAGGTAAGTTCAATTGAGAAAAAATAAAAAAAGTTGAAAATAGGGAAATCATTCTCAGATGAAAGTGGTCCAAATCTAGATCGGAAAACCCGGAACCGGTTAACGAAATTTTATAGAACAGGAAACCGGACCGGTATATAGGAACTGGTTCTGGTTCGGTTTTGGGTACGGTACCGGGTAAAGTAGCTCTAGAACCGGAAAACCCAGAAACATCAAAGTGGGTACGTTAGAACCGGATAAAGTGGGTTTAGAACTGAAAAACCCAAAAAAACCGGAATTTTTTTTGGCAATTACTTACTACTTAATGGTTAAACTTTGAAAATTTCATATTGATATCCCTCGGGACTGTAAGTAATTGAATATGAAACCAAAATTGGCAAAATTATAGTCTAAACTCATGTACAAACTTTAAACTACACTCTGGAAAAAAGTTGAGCCAAGTATGTATCTGGGAGGAACTTTATTACGTGTCATATTCATATATGAATGACACTTAAACTATAAAAAAAATTTAAGCATATGTTTTATTCATAAGTGAATAACGGATGTATTCTAATGTCACACCCCCGAACCATACGGCAGAAACGTCCGGGGCAAGTGACTTCATTATCATCACACATGTATATAAATGAATTATAGACAACATTATCACCATACAATAAAACATAACAACACATCACTTTAGAATAACTATATAAATAACTTCCCTAATATATTGCTTATGAATAAATAAATGGACACGTATCACTTGATCATTGGTTCCAGCATATGTTGCCTTAATTATTCATTTTCTATTGAACCTACTTCTATATATATATATATATATATATATATATATATATATATATATATATATATATATATATATATATATATATATATATAACACCCAAAGTTTGGAAGGCCAATAAACGAAAGAAAACCTTAATTTTAAGGGAGACTCGGCGAGTCCGAGTGGGATCCGGGTCGAGGAGTAAGTGACCGACTCGCCAAGGGGACTCGGCGAGTCTGGTCTGTGCGAGGAAAACCCTAAAATCGGGACTTGGAGCCTATTTAAACGTCTCATTCTCTCCCCTAGGGTTCCTTTACTGCCTCTTTCACCCATAACACCAAACCCTAGTCGCCTTATTAATTGATTGAGCCAATTGGTGCCTTGAAGAGTGCATTAAGCTTGGAGAAGGAAGAAGGATCTTGGAGGTGCAAGAAGGGGATATAGATCCGGGATTGGGAAGATATTTCTGAGCATTTGGAGGTAATAAAATAGTTCTTGGACTCCTTTGCACCTAGATCTATGTGTGTGTTTTGGGTATTCTTGGCATGATAGTAACCATTCGAGCTAGGGGTTCAGATCTGAGGTTACTACCTCAGATCCATGCTTATTTTGGTCTAGAATCCTGTAAAGTATCAGATCTTGGTATATTGGTGAAGCATGGTTGTCATAAACCCTAGTTTATGGTGTATTTTGCCTAGATCTCCTTCTCTACACATAAAGCTTGCAACTTTACGTGAGGAATAGGCTTGGGAAGGGTAGATCTACAGTTTGGAGTCCATGCATGAATCAAACGTCCTCTACATGTAAGGAGATCTGAATGGACTCGGCGAGTAGCATGAAGGTGAGGAGCAACTCAACGAGTGGGATGAACAGCTCGTCGAGTCAGATGAAGATTGCCTTGTACTCGGCGAGTCTGTTCTTGGACTCGGCTAGTCAGGTTGTGAAACCCCAAACCCTTCGAGTTGAGACTCGAATCAGTGAGTCGGGTGGAGACTCGGTGAGTTGGACAGGTCAGGACTCAGAAATCGGTAGACTCGGCGAGTCGAGACGCGAATGGGAGGAATCTGAATATTTGAACTCGGCGAGTCAGTACGGTGACTCGGCGAGTAGGGTTGACCTGGAAGGTTGACTTTGACCAGGAATTTGACTTGGACCAGGGTTGACTCGGTTGTCTTTCGGGGGTCAGTTAGACTCAGTGTTGCTTTGATATTGGTAGTTCGGGGAGCAAGGGGAGCAGGAGTTCAGTGAGTTGTCGGGGAGCAGCTAGTGAGATCATCAACAAGTTTAGCCAGTGCAGGTGAGTTTCACTTTGTGTGAATGGGTCTAAGGCCACAATGCTGGCCCATGTAGTTATGAGTAGAAGACCCGGGGGTTAGCCCTAGGCATAGTATGCTAGTATGATTTTCAGGACGAGGTCCCTTAATAGTGGGCGGGTGCCCACGGATTTGTTTATATGATAGTCTATACTTGTTATCTGTGTGATACATGTATGTGCCTAGTAGGGAGGTGAGTGTGGGCAAGGTCCCGTATCTCACCAATAGCAGAGTGTGGATGGTGTTCCACATCTCATTAGTAGCAGAACAGGGGTGAGGCCCAAGCTAGAAAAGGAGTGAGAGTGGGCTGGGCCCGTATCTCACTACCAGTAGGAGCGTGGACGGGGTTCCATGACTTATCAGTAGCAGGACAAGGGCGAGGCCTAGGATAGGCAAGGCCTTAGGACAAGATCAGTCGTATGAGTTTAACTTATTTGTTGTAATATGTTATGATATTATTAGTTGGCGGGCGGGGCCCTGTGACAGGCGAGGCCTAAGTAAAACAGATCTGTATCCGAGCGGGGCTCGAAGCTAGGCGGGGCCTGGAGCGACGGGGCCATTATAGAGGGCGAGGCCCGAGGCACGGGGCGTGGCCCAGTATGTGGGGTATGTGATTATACACGGTATGTGGTAGGGTGGGGAACTCACTAAGCTTCGTGCTTACGGTTTCCAGTTTTGGTTTTAGGTACTTCTGGTAGCGGAGGGAAGAGCTCGGGGTGATCGCATGACACACACCATTGATTAGGCAGCCTGGGAATGTTTACTCTGATAATGAACATGTGTTTTAAAAATTTATACTTTGATTATGTTTTGTAATGATGACGTTGCTTAAAGTAATGTTTTATTAAAAGAAATTTTTGGTCTGGAATTTTGGGTCGTTACAATATATATATATATATATATATATATATATATATATATATATATATATATATATATATATATATATATATATCAGTTACATATATACGAGACCCTCTTCTGAAAATCTAAGGTGTTTATGTCTACGAGGTGCTTGCTTACCAACCATGCCTATAAATTTGGATTTACGGTCGTTGGATACTATCGGACGATAGTTGTTGGCTTCCCCCTCAGGCCTCCATCATCTGGTGGTAAGGTGTCTGCTTGCCTGTCTCATACTCCTCTTATCCCTACCTCATTGTGACATGACATTGGGGTTCAAGAAACGACTCTGTTTACCGGCAGAGAGATGGTTGCATGCTTGCTTCTGGTCATCCTGACCTAACGCTGTGGCAAGAGTATTCACCGTGGGTTTTCTCTTTGTCGAGTCAGCCTTTTGATAGACCTTTAGGTGCTGTTTGTTTTTTTTGAAGTCAAAATGTCTGCAGTCTGTGGACCATATCTGCATGCCACTGCGGCAGAAGAGGTTAACCAAATGTCTGCAGTCTGCAATAAGAAGACTATTTGCTTTTAACGTCTGCGCCTGTTGAAATAAATTGAATTTCAAACTTAATTTCATGTCATAAATATTAAAAATGCATTTTTAGCAAAAAAAAAAAGTAAGAAAAAAGAAACTGCACGATGGCCCATGTTATTTTTTTGGTTTAGGTTAAAATGAGGTCTGAAGATCTTTCAAAACAATGGCTCATGTCTGCGCCAGGAAGACCTTGCACATACGTTTTCTGATCTGCACACTTCGAAAAAACAAACAATCTGTGAGGCATATGTCTATGCGTTGGTGCAGACAAAAATGACTGCGCAGATTCTTCAAACAAAAAAACAAAAAGGCCCTTACTCTCCACCTAATGTTGTGAATTCTTAAAATCATTTACCACTACCATTTTACAAGATTTTAATTTGACTTGAAGCACCACCCTTCTCTCGGCGGATAAGCAATTTCTGTTGCTGGTTGCAACAATATGAATAGGGTTCTTCGGTTCTACTATTGCTCACAATCGATGGTCCTTTCTCCTTTTACGGTTCGGTGGTATCAGAATTCTCCAAGGTTCATTTATACCTATGAATATTAATCTCCCCTTCACCATCGCCTTTGAATTTTAAATTATTGTGTTTATCATCTTCTGATTGTTGACGTGATTTTGGTTCTTCAACTTGAGCGCTTTTTAAATATGAAAATGATAGTTTCTATTTTATAACGGTTTTGATTTTGTTTTTTACTTTTAGTTTGCGCACTCCAAGTGTTTGATATAATGTCTAAGTGAAGTTTTTAACTTTTGTATGATAATTTAACAGGTTGTAGCTATGTTAGGGTGTGATTTGAGTTTGATAATCTGTATGAAAAACACACTTAGTGATCTTTGTATATCATGTCTGAATCTCAACAATTTGAGAATTGATAACTAGAATAAATTTGCTGCCACATAGATTAATGGGATTTTCGTTTTATAGGAGAAGGGTAAAACACACGAGTCTCCAAGAGGCCTTGTATTGTATTGTACGAATGGAAGAGATAGGTGTTCTGAAACTTGCTAGGGAGGTGATTAAAGTTCAACAAGAAGAAGGGGTGAGACCGTGTAGGTAGATATCACTTGATGGTAAAATTGTTATCCATACTTTAATCAAAGGTAATGGGAATTTTGTTTGTTTATAGCATTGATTGAGAGTAGCAATGGAATTTTGGGGTAATTCGATCTCAATTTTTAGAAGTTTTCATTAGATTCTTCTATGAGTTTACACAGGTTAACTATTGTTTTGATGCTTGAAGTTGGCAATTAATTAATTTTTTTTATTTAGGGCACGAAACCTCTCTTCTCAGGGTTCTTAAGGTTCAGTACTTTCCATTTCACTTGCTGCTATTTTTAATTGCAACTAAAATTGAAGGTAGTCTCTTTTCTCTTCCTCTTCCTGATATGTAAAAATAATAGTCAGAAGAACACACTATATTCTATCAGCTCACGTTCTTAAGTTACAACCTAATTTCGTAGTATCATTTTTTTAGTTTTATTTTAATTTATTTATTTAGTTTGATTATTTAGGAGTTGTTTGATTATCAGAGTCAAAATTATATTCAATTTTGTAGAACTATCAACTGTGAGTTCTGTTCTCTTTTGTGTTCATGTTTAGGTTTAAGGAACTGTTGGCTAGGCTAGACACATATCAAGATCCTACCATCTTTCCCCAGGTTTGTGTTCTTTTTTACTAAAAATGTTAAAATTAAATGAAAACACAAAGTTATTGAGAAATCCGTTGATGTTGGTTTCCTTTTTTTTTCATTTCCATTCACCTGGTGTTTTGGTTATTAAAAATGTCAAGAAAGAGGAAAACTCTTATTTTCATCACTTACATTCTGATGCGAGTATAATCTCAGGCTCTTGTCTTTAAATAAATTGACATTTTTATATTTTGATACTCAACAAGATTCGTGAATCTTTGACTTCTGTTGGGATTAAAACCCCAATTGTGATTTGATGAACAAGATGCGGAAAATAAGAACAAACACAAATAATGAAGATTATGTCGAATGATCACTCGATTTATTGAAATATGAGGAATAAATTACACTTAAAGAAATAAGAATCTAACTCTACAAGAAACCTCACGTGGCGGCTACATTTTGCCTCACACTCTTAACCCTAATTGTGAATAATACATGACTATTTATAGGGAAAAGACAAGTCTTGGGCTTTTAACCTAGAATTCATCAAAGGGGCCCATTGCCATCATCCATGGAGTGCTTTGAAACCCTACAATCTCCCCCTCAAAGTATGGAATGGATGACAATGCTTTAACTTCCAAAACAAGCATCTAGCAAATAAAAAGATCTGCAACGAGGAATTTATGAAGCAATCCACCAATCTTGATTCTTCAATAGTCTTCAAACACGGGCTCTAGGATATATAAATCAAGCACTGAAGTAATGTCTTTAAACTTCATTTTTGAATGTAATCCCAAAGAATCTTCATGAAAACCAAACCCGCCATAAAAACCCATTTCAGAACAAAGAGACCGAATCACTTCTTGTCTTTGAAGAGCTCCCCCTCCAAGTCACAATGATCTTCAAATAAGCTAATGATATAAGCCATCAAAAAATATCATGTAACAACCCAAACTTTAAGATTCGTAACGCCACTTGATCGAGAAAATACAAGAAGTCGGAGATATAACAAGTCCTTAGCAGAGCTCGATGAAAAACTTCTGCTGTAAAGGATACTTCTCTGTAAAAACCTTAGTAGAGCTCGATGAAGAACTTCTGTTGAAAAAGCTACCTTCATAATTCTCCCACAAGCTTTATAAAAAATCTTTAACTTTGAAAAGTCACAAATCCAATTTCGAATGGCCATACCAAATTCTCCCCCGATTTATAATCAAAAACATGATTATAAAGCCTTCAAATGGTCATGAGAATGATCTTGAATGGATAAAAAATTACTAAGCTCCCCCGCGACAAAACGATATATAAAATCCGAAAAAGTCGTGAAAAATTTGATGATATCACAAAAAACGACCTTCCGAACCGCCAAGACTTGATGGAATCATTATTTTGCTGTTCACGAAAAAATATGAGCGTTAAAAAAATTCAAAATTGTTCACCGGCCCCCAAAGATGTAAACTTTTCTGAATACATGGCTGAAATTGTCACTTTGCAGAAATTCTGGGACTGAAAATGTAATTCTGCATCAATACCCCCTTTATTTGTGACAAAATCTGAAAATGGTCCATAATCACCAAGCTGTGAAAATAACAGGGATTAAAAGTGCCAATGCGCTGAAGTTGCAGGGACCATTAATGTAACTAGATATCTTCTTCCCCAATTTAGACGCTGATAAAAGGAATGCGCGACTAGAACAAATGCTACAGATCATACTTTCGTTTCAAGTACAAGCAGCCTAACCTAAGTTCGTTTCAAGACCACCATTTATTCACGCGAACCTGATTTAAAGAACCGAACGTTCGGTTCGTTTCTTATTTTCATATCAAGCTTCATCAGGCGAAACTCCTTTCGCTTTCGGTTCATCCTAGTCCCAGCATAAACACGCGAATCCAAGATTGAGGTTCGTTCCAATAGCTACCAAAGCGAATCTCCCTCCTTTCATTCCAAGTGCTAACAAATGACCCCAAGTTTATTTCACGTTCGTTTTGAGCACAAGCCTTCATACCGAGCCCTGAGTTCTGAACACCAAGAATCTCACCCAAAGCGAACCAATTTCAAACACGAACCCAATGTTAGATCGAGGTTCGTTCCAATTCCGTCAATCAAAGCGAATCCACATCAACGAACGTCAGACCTTTCGCTCCGAATTAGTCACACAGATGTTCGTTCGATCGTTCACAGGTAAGGTAATTTTGACCTTCGTTTGATAATTGTTCTTCTCAATTGATTTCCAATTCCAGTTTCATTCGTTCGCAGTGAACATCATCAATTTTGACTTTTTGATTTTGACTAACTTTTGCACCATTCCATCTCGTTCCGATAGACGCCATCCAACATCACAACTTTGAAACCAAATTCTGAGAAATTGGTACCGACTCCGAGATCTGTATTCTAATTGCAAAAGCCATCTGTTCTGATTACAAGCTAATCTCTGATTGGTGATTTGAGTTCCGTGAAAATCACAAGTCATTTCCAGATCGAATGTGTTTTTCATTTAAAATAGAAAACTTCCTTCAATGGTTCATCAATGTACCCAGAAACTCATGAACAACAATCGATAAAAAAAAACTTGAAATCAAAAGGAATCGATTCATGAGTCGATAATCACGACACGGATGCTGAAATTGATAATCACGAATGATTGAATTTAAGCACAGAACAAAAACGCAAACGGAAACGGAGACATAGATGTAATATTAGGGCCAAATAAAACTGGATCGTGATTTACCATATGGACGAGGAATAGTGAATTGACCAAAAGATTGGGCCAAATTGAAAGAATTTACGAACAGATCCAATTAGGTCAAAACAGAGTAATAAAACCGATGAACTGATTCAATATGAACAGAAGAATGAATCGAAAAATACCAGATGAACAGTATATATCTCCATGAACAGTAACTTGTACAAAAATCTTGATTCCATACCGCCAAAACACCAATAATCTTCAATATATGTGCAGAAAATCACCAAATCAAGAACCGGTACTTCAAAAATCCATAGATTTTCAAAGACCCGCTCTGATACCACTTGTTGGGATTAAAACCCCAATTGTGATTTGATGAACAAGATACGGAAAATAAGAACAAACACAAATAATGAAGATTATGTCGAATGATCACTCGATTTATTGAAATATGAGGAATAAATTACACTTAAAGAAATAAGAATCTAACTCTACAAGAAACCTCACGTGGCGGCTACATTTTGCCTCACACTGTTAACCCTAATTGTGAATAATACATGACTATTTATAGGGAAAAGACAAGTCTTGGGCTTTTAACCTAGAATTCATCAAAGGGGCCCATTGCCATCATCCATGGAGTGCTTTGAAACCCTACAACTTCTCTTATTGATCATATAGAAATTGTTACCATACAACTTGATGTCTCTGTTATTAAGAAGGTATGTACAATGTTCCTTTTTTAAAGTTTGAAAGTTATGTATGTTTTATTAGCCTTGCCCTATTTTACTTCATTTTCTTTTGTTTTGTAGTTTGTTCAAATTGATCGATCTCTACTACATATTATCTAACATATCTAGACCAACAAGAACAAGATAAGGTTTGATAGTTGTAGATATGTCAATTTCATCTCATTTCGAATATGATTGGAATTACCGCTTGTAAAGGGCTAAATATTATTTATCTCTATTTCTTTCTAGGCCAAATTACGAAAAACATCCATATGGTTGTTGGAGTTACTGTTTTATCTGCCTATTTTACTTCCTTTTCTTTTGTTTGAAGGGCTAAACATTTGATATCTTTATATGCTTCTCTCCCTTGTGATGCACCATCTGATTGTAGTTTCTATCGTTTTTTTTCTAATTTGCAGCAATCAATCAACTGAGGTGGCAATATATTCTTATAAACGAGGTAACTAGAAGCAGCTTAATTCAAGTTTCAATTAATCTTAAGAAAACATTAATTTTGAAATGTTTTTTTATCAGCTATTGTTTCTGATAGAATAAAAAATTGACTAATTTATATCGCAGTAAGATCAATGTAAACTTTACCCTTACTCATTGAGCCTTGGTTTAATTTTATTTTTAAGGCTAATAATGAAGATGATACAAAATGGAACTGGTGCTTGGTCATCAATTTGAATTTTGATTTTTCAGTTTTTGATGATATTCAATTGTTTCAAATTTGTGGCAGGTTGGTTATCATGGTGGATTAAAGCATGTTATTGGATGGTTTACCTTGCCAAATCGATTTAGTCATTAAAAGACCCAAACACACTTATTACATATATACTAAAATAAAAAAAACCCAAAAAATGATTATAATTTAAAATTTCAAGCTTATTCAACTTTTTTTTTTATTGTATTACATTCCATTTTCTGCCAACCAAATGCATGAAAACATTTTACTTTAAGAAACCTGTCCAATTATATAGCAATGCCATACAACGATTTGATGCTATAATTAGATGTAATTTTCAAAGTGTAATGTCCTGATTAGTAAAGATTTGTAAGTTTAATGCTATACAATGTCATGAAAATTAGAGGGGGGGGGGGTGATGTTCTAAAAAAAAATTGCTGGAATAGGTCAACCTTTAGCTTATCTGCATAAAAATTAAAGGGAGAGGGTAAATTACCACAAGATACCATTTCATGTGGACTGTAACGATGTAAATTTTCAAACCAAAATTTTCATTTTATAAAAACACATATATCTCAATCCAAAAATCACAAAAGTATCACAGTATCAAATCATCAAAACACATATACAAAAAATGTATACATCACAACTCCAGGATCCTCTCAAAATAGAACTCAATCTTTGATGTGTGTACAATCAAGTCAGCGCCTTCCTGTGATCCTGAGAAGTATCTTAAACACATAATGCGCGGGGGGGGGGGTGATGTTCTAACAAAAAAATTGATGGAATAGGTCAACCTTTAGCTTATCTGCATAAAAATTAAAGGGAGAGGGTAAATTACCACAAGATACCATTTCATGTGGACTGTAATGATGTAAATTTTCAAACCAAAATTTTCATTTTATAAAAACACATATATCTCTATCCAAAAATCACAAAAGTATCACAGTATCAAATCATCAAAACACATATACAAAAACTGTATACATCACAACTCCAGGATCCTCTCAAAACAGAACTCAATCTTTGATGTGTGTACAATCAAGTCAGTGCCTTCCTGTGATCCTGAGAAGTATCTTAAACACATAACGCGGTATGCACGAAGCTTAGTGATTTCCCTAAAATACCACGTACACAAATAATAAGCCTATCATGGCTATAGCTCGGCATGGACCCTCCGGTCTCATACGTCTCGATGAGGACCCTCCGGTCTCATGGCTCAGTATGAACCCCCCGGTCTTGTGTCTCAGTGGGACCCTCTGGTCCCACAGCTCGGGTGGATCCTCGGGTCCTAGCTTGGTAAGCTCAGAATAATACACAACATAAATCACATAGACATAATGCATGATATCACAATACTCAAATAAACACAAAAGACCCTCCGGTCACACAACTTAGATTACCACTCTAGGTATGTATAGTGAGAAGACTTACCTCGTAAGAATCAGATAACCTCGAACTTGAATCACCGGTCTAGCCTGCGCCTAACACATACGATAATTATCCCTAATTAATAACAACTCTCATGAAGTTAGACTAACCCTTTTATAAACCCACAGAAGGGTAAAATACCATTTTACCCCTCTATGGGCTTAATAGTTCACAAATTGACCAAACCATAAAAGTCAACCAAAAAGTCAACAACAAGGAGTACGCTGCGCGTACCAGCTCTCTATGCTGGGCATACTCTACTACCATGCATGCATCAGGGATTCTCGACCCCTACGCTGCGCGTACTAGTATTATGCCCGACGTAAGTCGCAGTTTCACTCTTCTCACTCATTTGGTGTTAACCAGTTAAGACATTGGCTCATATCACAGATCTAGAGTCCATAATAGCTTTTACTCCATAAAGTCAGTGACTTTAAGCCTTTGCATGGCTGATATGGTCACAAACACACAAAACACTCACTCTCTTATCTCAAGAAGCTCATATCTCATGCATGGCTTGATTCCAACGTCCAAGATTGGATTTTTATGACACTACACCACTAATACACTCAAAGGGGTTGATCATAGTCTCTGAAGCTCATTATATCATAAAGTCTCCAACTTTTGGGACAAAAACCCTAAAATACTCTATTAAGATGTACAAATCAAAAGAGTGCAAAAGCTTGAAGCTTTATACCTCTATGTGAAGCTGCCAACACATATATGCTCAAATCCAAGGGCCTGGACTCTCACTCCTTCTTCTATAAAGCTTCTTCTTCACTTCAAGAACACAAGAATTCACTCAAAAGCTTTCAAATGCACTCACAAGCTTTATGAACGAAGATTTATGGTTAAGAGGGTTTGTTGTCTGAGAATGGTGGCCAGGAATGAGGCCATCATATCCTTTATACAGGGGAATCACCCAAAGTTAGGGTTTTCACTCTAGGACTAGTAGGCCCAGCGTACTAGGTGGCTTCTGCATCAACTGCACGCGTAAGAGTACGCCTCACGTACACTCGAGTACGCCTCACATACTCATTTACCACCTTTTCTCAATAAAAGGGTTAAAATAGACAAGTGCTCAAAAGATTAAGGGTTACAGAGTAAACCTGGACTTGGGATGTTACAATTCTCCCCCACTAGAATCAGACTTCGCCCTCGATGTCATGCTCCGTAAACTTGGACCCTCTCCGGTGTTGCCACTGGACCTGAACCAAGGGCACCTCTTTGTTCCTCAGAACCTTCACCTTTCGATCCAAAATCGCAATCGACCTCTCAATGTAATTCAGGCTCGCATGCACCTGAATGTCCACTAGGTGTATCACTGCCATCTCTTCGGCTACACACATCCTCAACTGGGACACGTGGAAGGTGTTATAAATGTGACTCAACTCCGCAGGTAGCTCCAAGCGGTATGCTACCCTACCCACTCTGGCGGTCACTCTGAAAGGACCAATGTATTGGGGCCCCGGATTTCCTCTCTTCCTGAATCGGATCACCCTTTTCCACGGGGATACCTTCAGGAGGAAAAAATCTCCAACCTGAAACTCAAGCTTGGATCGTCGCTTGTCTGCGTAACTCTTCTGGGGACTCTGGGCCGTCAGTAACCTTTGTCTGACCTGCTGAATCTGCTCGGTCTTCTCGAGCACTATCTCAATGCTGCCCATCACTCGCTGCCCCACCTCTCCCCAACAGATAGGAGTCCGACACCTCCTCCCATATAGAATCTCAAATGGAGGCACACTTATACTGGAATGGTGGCTTTTGTTGTAAGAAAACTCAGTTAAGGGAAGATATGTGTTCGGTGTCCCAATTTCCACCGAAGTCCATAACACATGCACGTAGCATGTCCTCGAGTGTCTGAATCGTCCGCTCACTCTGCTCGTCTGTCTGTGGGTGGTAGGTTGTACTGAAGTGCAGTTGCGTACCCAACTCCTCATGAAACTTCTACCAGAACCTAGAAATAAAGTATACATCCCGATCTAACACTATCGATGTCGGCACTGCATGCCGAGCTACCACCTATCTCACATATATCTCGACCAACCTCTCTGCGGAAGAGCTCTCACAGATAGCAAGGAAGTGAGCACTCTTCGTCAATCGATCCATAATCACCCATATCGCATCGACACCTCGTGCAGTCCTCGGTAATTTGGTGATAAAATCCATGGAAATTTGTTCCCACTTCCACTGGGGAACCTTTAGTGGCTGTAACTTTCCATGCGAACGCTGGTACTTGGCCTTAACCCGAAAACATGTCAAACACCTCTCAGCTACCCAAGCCACATCCCTTTTCATACACGGCCACCAATAATCTCTCTTCAGGTCCAAATACATCTTAGTGGCTCTTGGATGGATCGAGAATCTCAATCTATGTGCCTCCTCCATTAGAATACAGCAAGCTCCACTCGTATAGGCACCCAAATCTGCCCTCGGAAAGTCATAAGCCCTAGACTATCCATCACAAACTCAGACACCAACCTAATCATCTGCTCCCTCTTATGGTTCTTCGGCTTCACGACCTCCTTTGGGCCTCTTGAATGGTATCTAAGACTAGAGTCATCACTGTCATCCTCATACATACATCTCGTATCAGAGCACTCTCTGCTCTACAGCTCAGGGCGTCGACTACCATATTAGCCTTGCCCGGATGATACAAGATCTCACATTCATAGTCTTTCACCACATACAACCACCTCCTTTGTCTCATATCCAGGTTGGGCTGATCCATGAGATACTTCAGGATCTTGAGGTGCGTGTATACGGTACACCGAACCTCGTACAAATAGTGGCACCAGATCATGGGTGGGATATCTCATCTCATGAGGCTTCAACTGCCTCTATGCGTATGCTATTACGTGCTCCCTCTGCCTCAGCACCACACCCATCCCTGAAATAGATGCATCACAGTATCCCACATATTCCTCCACCCCTCAGGGAGGGCTAAAACCGAAGCTTCGCACAATATCTGGAGAAGAGTCTCAAATGAGGCCTGTTGCTCGGGACCCTAAATAAAAGTAACACCCTTCCAAGTCAACCTGGTGAGAGGGACGAAAATCTTGGAGAAATCTCTGATGAATCTCCGATAGTAGCCGGCCAATCCCAGAAAACTTCTGATCTCGATGGGGGATCTTGGAACCTCCCATATCATTACTGCCTCAATCTTGGCCGGGTCAACCAATATCCCATTCTGATTTGCGAGGTGTCCCAGGAACCGGACCTATCACAACCAGAAATCACACTTGGAGAATTTGGCATAAAGCCTCTCCGATCTCAAAACTCCAAGAATCTCTCTCAGATGCTCCTCATATTGCTCTATGGCTCTTGAGTACATCAAGATATCGTTGATGCGCACGATCACCGATCGATCTAACATAGGCCTGCACACCCGGTTCATGAGGTCCATGAACGTTAGCAGTGCGTTGGTGAGTCGGAAAGGCATCACCACGAACTCGTAGTGCCCATAACGAGTCCTAAAGGCCGTCTTTTGGATATCCTCCTCGCAGAATCTCATATGATGATATCCATACCTCAAATCGACCTTGGAAAACCAAGACGCCCCTGTAGCTGATCGAACAAATCGTCAATCCTCAAAAGTGGATAACGGTTCTTGACCATCAACTTGTTCAACTCCCGGTAATAAATACCCATCCGGTGTGAACCATCCTTTTTCTTGACAAAAGGATCGGTGCTTCCCATGGCAAGCTACTCGGTCTGTTAAAGTCCTTCCGCAGCTGCTCCTGAAGCTGTGCGGATAACTCCTGCATCTCTGGTGGTGCAAGGCGATAAGGTGCCGCTCCCGGAACCAAATCAATCCGAAAATCCACTTGCCTCTCGGGAGGCACACCCGGTAACTCCTCAGGAAAAACATCTGGAAACCCACTCACTATCGGAACCTCAACATAGAAATTGGTCTCTCGGTAGAAACCCGCGTATCCATCACTTATGCTAAAAAGCCCCTGCAACCCTGCTGTAGATTCTGTCTCGCTCTGGCAGCCGAGTAGAAAGCCGACCCTGATCTGGTACCCTCGTCATATACTATTAGCACTACTCCACTAGGGCCTCGTATGGTCACCAACTGACGCTCGCAGTCAATCACAGCTCTGAACCGGATCAACTAGTCCATGCCCACAATGACACTAACATGACCCATCACGATCGGTACTAGATGTATCGTCAACAACAAAAATATCGAGCACACATCCCCAGATCACATCAATAGCAAACACTGCATGTTCATCGGCTATAGAAACTCTCAGAGGTCGACTCAACACCTCACATCGAATACTGATGTGGCGACTAAACGCTAATGACACGAAGGATCGACTCGAACCTGAGTCAAGTAACACCAAAGCAGATACAGAACTCACAAGAAAAGTATCTATACATGTCATAATATAAGCACAATATGACTCAAATTAGCATCAGCAAAAGAACACATACCGGCCACGACATCTGGGGCTGCGTGGACCTCCTCTGCTGTTAGCTACAAGGCTCTCCCACGAACCCTCGATGTCTCGGCCTTTGCTAGCCGATTCTCATTAGCTCGTATAGCAGTAGGTGCAGATCCCTACGTTGATCCCTAAAGAAGATGGGGGCACTCGGCCTTCCGATGACCGATCTGGTTGCAGTGAAAGCAGACTACAAACCCCTTGGGGTAATCCCTCGCCAGATGCCCCTCTTTGCCACACTTGTAGCAAATACCCGCTCAACATGACCCCTCATGACTCTTGTTGCACTTCCCACAAGTGCATCCTTTCTGGCCCCTTGATCTCAAATCTGCGAGCTTAACTCGCTTGGCTGCCGACTGTGATTGTGCGAGCCGCCCGTCTCTCCCCTGAGACTCTGCCACCTCCCTGGCCTGAGTCTTCAACTTAATCTCCCTCTTCCGGGCATGTTCCTGAAGCTTAGCAAATGTCTGATAAGACAAGTTTGCCACGAACTCCCGAATATCCCTCCTCAAAATGCTCAAATACCGGCTCATACGTGCCTGCTCAGTAGACATGTGCTCAGTGCAGAACAACGCCTTCTTGTGACCGACTCAATCTTCTGCTTGAGAGACAAAAACTGTTAGGCCAACCGTTCCCTCTTGTGACAACCCAAATTTCCTATCTTGTAAGTCAACCAAATCCATCAAAAATTCAGCTTTGTTTCTACTATCTTCTAGCTGTGTTAAAGGCCACATATAGGCTTTTGAGCCTTGTACACTTAATGATTGAGTGCTATGAAGTATTATCACTCCCATATATATAAGAGATTGCTTCATTTTTCTTCATTTCTCCAAGCTCCAACCATGAACTATCCATTCTCTCTCAAGTATCATTAAGTGAAAGCTCACTTTTCACTCCAAAAAGTAAGCATCTCATCCCTATTCTTGTCAATGATTGAAACCTCCTTTGATTACACCATTGATTCATCACTTTCATCATCATCTTCAAGATTTTCAAGAGTTCACGGCTGTGAACCCTTCAGTGGGACGTGAACCCTTCATAAGATCTTGACATGGCCGTGAACCCTTCATAGGATCTTGGGCCGTGAACCCTCCTAAGGTCGTGAACTCCTAGAGTTTGGCCATGAGCAACTTTTAACAAATCATTTATGATTCTAACACTTCATTAAAAGTGTTTCCTAGTTCCTAAGGTGTTTTCCCTTACATGTTAGTTGTTATAAATACTAATTGTATACCTATATATGTGATTATATGCCTAATAGGATCCATTTGTGCTTCGGGACTTCATCTGTGATCTCAAGCATCCTATATCAATCTTTCATAGCAATCACTGACTAACAGGTGAGTTCGTACCCCTAAATTTACCTTCTAATGATTTTAATTGCTTTTATGGGGGGGGGGGGGGGGGGGCAATACAAGTAGAAAACAATATAGTTGTTTAATCAATCGCATGTGGTTTTGTAACGCCCCATTTTCTGGTATGTAATTTAAATAAGTATTTTCAATTATTAAGGGGTACTCGACGAGTCTGTAGCCCGAACCATCGAGTAGAGACGAGATGATCACGCAAATTGAGTTGGCTACTCGACGAGTCCATACGTTGGGACTCGGAAAGTCCGCCTGTCTGGATGAAGCCCTAATTTTAAGGGTCTGCACCCTTTTTAAACACATTTATGCACCCCAACCTCGCCTCCATCACCCTCAGAACATTTCTTATCAAACCCTAGCCTCCTTAAAAAGCATGTGAGTGATTGTTGCCTTGTGAAGGAACTTTTGGCGCATTTTGGAGCAAGTAGAAGAAGGAGAAGGTTGAAGAGTTCAAGAAAGGAGAAGTAGATCCGAAACACACTCCTTTGTGGTCATCCTTTTCTGGTAATAAAGTCTCCATCTTGCTTATTGATCTTAGAGATCTGGTTTGTCCCCAAATTGTTGATATTAAACTCAAAAACCCCCAAATCCTTTGTAATAAAGCCTTATGATCGAGCTATACTTCAGATCTAGCCTCTCTTGAACTCCAGGAGCTCATTATAGCCACCTTTATGCAATCTTGGCCTTGTTCCAAACCCTAAGTGCTTAGTATTTTATATTTTGGGTATTTTAGCCTCATACCCTTGTGCATGCACGTAAAGTTGGAAACTTTACATGTAAAACCAGTCCTAGAAGCTCAGATCTATGTTTTAGAAGCACTGAAATCAATTAGAATCGACTGTATAATAATAGCATACTTGGGACTCGACGAGTTGTTCTTCAACTCGGCGAGTTGTTCTTTAGACTCGATGGGTTGTTCATATGACTCAGCGAGTCACAGACTGGACGTGTTCCTATGTTGAAAGAGAACTCGACGAGTTGTTCATACAACTCGGCGAGTTGGATGAAGTTAGACTCGATGTTAGCATCAAGGAAGCACTCTTCGAGTATTTGCCAAACTTGACGAGTAGAAGCGGGTAGAGGACTAGAATGGATGATAGGGACTCGGCGAGTTGACGGCCCAACTCGGTAAGTCCGGTCAACAGGAAGTTGACTTTGACTTGCCTAGGGGTAAATAGTCATTTTACCCTAAGATTAGTTATCAACATTTGATTTAGTGTTTATGGGATTTGTAGCCGGGGAGTTCCGGAGAAGCGGTCAGGTAGTTTCAGATTTAGCATCTCGGCAGCCAGCGTTACGAGGTGAGTTTCCTTCCAGTAGGAACGGGTCTACGGCCACAATGCTGACCTGTCTAGCTGGAAGTAGTTTCGGATTTTGGTCTGATGCAGTAGTTCAGTGTGCTTGATGTCTTTGTGATTCAAGCTTGTCTTTGTGATATGTGTTCCAGAATTGGGTCCGATGCAATATGCAGTATATGTGTTTATGCTAGTAGTTGTGATTATGCTATGCTATGTTCAGTTAATTTCCAAACTTCGGTCCGATGCAGAGTGAAGGCCCTGGTTAGTTCCAGACTTTGGTCCGATGCAGAGGGAAAGGCCCTGGTTAGTTCCGGACTTCGGTCCGATGCAGTTTCCGGACTTCGGTCTGATGCAGAGGGCAAGACCCTAGTTAGTTTTGGACTCCGGTCTGATGCGGTTTCCAGACTTTGGTCTGATGCAGTGCGCAAGGCCCAATATGTGTTTATATGTTGTTGTATGGTATGTGGTAGTTAAGGGAAGCTCACTAAGCTTCGTGATTATAGTTTCAGTTTTGATTTCGGGTACTTCCGCTAGCAAAGGGAAGAGCTCGGGTTGATGGCATCGCACCCACCACAACTTCAGTTTTATCCTGGGGGTTTTATTCAGACGTTTTGTTATGATTGATACAGTTTTGTTTTGACACTATTACTATGACTTTTGAGTACTCATTCCATGGTTCTTGTTATTTATGATATTGGATAACGTGATTTTTAGTAATATTAAAGCAAAAAATTTTGGGTCGTATTTTGGGTTGTTACAAGTTGGTATCAGAGCCTTGGTTTGAGGGATTTAGGCATGCTTTCGAGTGTGTTTGAACTCAAACTAAGGAAATTGTGAAAGATTTTTTTTAAAAGAGAAACGTTTTCTAAATGAAATTTTGAAAAGAACTTAGAAAGAAAAAGAGTTCTCTTAAAAAGGGGTATGGTGCATGCAGTCATCCAAGCTCAAGTAAGTACTCCCAAATTACCCATACAAGCTTATGTTATGATTATCAGTTTCAGTTTCAGTAGAACAACATGCTAGAATAGGACTAAGGATCTAGGACGATGCCTAATGTGCCTATTATACGTGTTTTAGCTTTATGAGAATTGCATGCTAGTATGGAGTAGACAACAGTAGGATAGTCTGGTTAGGTTATGCCTGATAGTATGAGCTTAGCATTGTATGCTAGTGCAGATTAGTCAGTATGATAGCCAGAGTGGTATATGCCTGATTATGTACTTAACCCCCGAATGTTGCTTGCTTTGTGCTTTTAGGAGTTCTAGTTGTCTTTCACTAACTAGTAAACGAATATGTTAGGTTACATATTGCCAGGACTAAATAATTTAAAAAGTTTAGGTCTAGCTCTATTTCGCAGCTCTCGTTTGAGTCCAACCGTTATAGGGTAGGATCTCTCATTCGAAGATTTAACTAGTCTGAGTGATATGTAATAGTATTCGCGAGCTAGTTAGGGGAAGAAAGTGGGGTTTTTTATGCAGCTGATGGCGGAGAGTGGGTTGGTGATTACCCTAGGGAAAGCCTAGGATGAGATTAGCATGAGATCAATAGTGGTAGTAGAAAGGACTTGGTGGAGTTGAGGCAGTTCTTGGGGAAGGTACAGATAGATGTGGAAGGTAGTAGGGACCTATACTACTGAAAGTAGAGGATTTATACTTGAATCAAGGAAGGCCAAGGCGAAACCAGCAAACTTGTAGTAATAGTGATCCCTCGAGATATATCAGTATTTCTGACATTGTCATTATGTGTTTCAGAATGGTGGTTTTACGCCCTAGACCAGCAGTCGGCAGTTCAGGTGCCGGTGAGGGATTAGGACCAGGCTTGGGAGCTGAGCATTTGGATGATCAGACTAGGGAGTTTCTCTCTCCAGAGATTACTCGCATCATACTCAAGAAGACTCCTGTGATCTTTGGTTCGATCAAGGAGGGTATTTTGGAGCTGATGGATGATAGGTTGAGCACCTTTCGTGCTGAGGTGGCGACCATAATGGGGTCGCGCACGCTCACCTTCAGGGAGTTCAGAGCCTGTGGAGCTCCTGACTATCATGGGCCTTGGGACCCCATAGCGAGTATCAGGTGGTTGGCGGATGTTGCCAATGCTTTCTGCACCAGCAGATGTCCCGAGGGGGACAAGGTCAGACTAGCATCCTTTCTTCTGAAGGACAGGACACGAGATTGGTGGGAGGAGATCGGGCATGTCATCGAGGATGACACAACACTTGATGCAATGACTTGGGCTGATTTTACTACCAAGTTCAGAGCCGAGTTTGCACCGGTTATCGAGGTGGAGCAGTTAGCCAGGGAGTTTCAGGATCTCACCCAGACTACAGAGACAGTGGTGGAGATTACCACCAAGTTTAGGGAGAGGGGTCTTCTCGTTCCTTAGTACATAGCTGATGAGGAAATTAAGAAGGTCCATTATCATGAGATGTTGTGGAGTGATATCTGCCAGTTTGTGAGCCGTTCCAACTTTAAAACGCTGGATGACATGATTGTTAGGGCTCATGAGAGAGAGATTGATCTAGAGATGGAGAAGAAAAGGAAGCCAGAGGTGGTATCTGGCACTAGGAGTTCGGGCAAAAAGCCCAAGGTATAAGATCACAGATCTAGAGGTCAACAAAGCCATGGTTGGTGTGGTAAGTGTGGGAGATTGCACGATGGGGTGTGCAAGGCGGGGAGTCCCGATAGCTACAAGTGCGGTCGGACCGAGCATATAAGTAGAGATTATACATCTACTCCCACCGTTACAGTGGTATCTGATCTGATTTGCTTCCATTGTAATCAGATGGTACATAAAAAGTCCCAGTGTCTGAGTTTGGCAGCAGCAACAGCAGGGAAGGTAGCAGCACCTGCCCCTCCAACATTGAGGATTACAGACGACCGTTAGGGCCAAAGTGAGGTGCCAGTGGCGAAGAGTAGAGCTTTTTAGATGACAACAGAGGAGGCGCGAGTGACTCCTAATGTGGTGAAGGTATGTATCTTCGTTTCCTCTCTGTATTACTTTTGATTTTTTCATATGGTTATATGTTTTTATATAGGGTCGTTCTTAGTGAACGACATATCAGCTACAATATTATTTGATTCGGGGGCTACCCAATCTTTTATTTCTCTTGCGCTTAGCAAGAGGTTCAGCAGAGCTCCGAGGGAGTTGGATTGTCCACTTGAGGTTGAGATAGCTGATGACAGGACCGTCAAGGTCGCGAGAGTACATAGGGCTTGTGCGCTGCAGTTATTTGAGGAGCAGTTTTCAGTGGACCTGGTTCCTATTCCCTTGCGAGGGAATAACGTTACAGTAGGTATGGACTGGCTAAGCCCCAATGGGGCAGTGATTGATTGTGAGCTACAGTTAGTGAGGGTCTGTACCCCTGGTGGGGGAGAGTTAGTGATTCAGGGCGAGAGGTCACACCGCAGACCGATTCTTTGCTTGGCAGCGAGAGCTCGACGCTACTTCCATCAGGGTTGCGCGGGTACGTCGCCTATGTTTTGGATGCCCGGGAGAAGGGCAAGACGACTGTTGTCGATGGACCGGTGTGATATGGGCATATTTAGTTATAAAATTCATGCATTATCTTAATACTTTATGTTGATTTTATCTCATTTAATAAGCAAAAGGTGCTTAATTAGTTTATAATTTCATTTTTTAGCAACAATTACATGCTTGGATGGAAAAGGAAGCGGAACTAGCGATTGGAAGCTTGGATCTTGGATTTTGAAGAAAGAAGGATGTTACTGGACAGCTTGACCCCTCGTCAGTGTTTTGGCCATATCTCATGAAATGTAACTCCGATTGACGAGATTCAAAATGTTCTGAAAAGTACACACAATTTCGGACGACTTTCGTGTTTTAAGTAAATACTGATTTGAAACGTACTTGGCGAGTAGGGTCGATTACTTGGCGAGTTGTATCGAACTTTCGCGATTCTGGACACGCTGCCTTGCCGTACACGGGTTTTAAGTGACGTACTCGCCGAGTAGGTCACTGGACTCGCCGAGTAGCATCTGTTTTGTGAAAATATATATAAAGGGACTTTCGGATCGATATCATAGCATGTAGAGAAACCCTAGGAGGCTGAGAAACGATTGGAAGTGCTGCTAGGTCGTGAGGAACTGAAGAATCTACCCTACATTCAATTGTGAAGAGAATCAAGACAATTTTGGTTTATTCTTAGTAACTTTTTGATTTGAATCATGCTTACATACTTTGATTTCGTTTTTGAGTTTATGTTTACTACAATCATGAGCTAAAAACTTATTCTTCTGTTAGGGTAGACCATTTTGTGAACATGGATTGATTATTTGAGTAGGATTAATTTTGATTGGTAATTATGTTTTGTTAAGCTTGTTAAAGAACCTTATGTGTTGACAATAACTATTCTTCTATTAATAAATCAGTAATTAAGTTGTATGAACATCTCTTAGTTATTAATTTCATATGATTTATTGTGACCACATAGTTGTATATCTAGGAATAACGAACATGAAACTAGAATTAACTAGAAGATAGGTAAGTTAATGTGTAAGCTTGTTGGATGAACATCGACAAGAGGTTAATTGAAGGGCTCATTTAGTTAACCACTACAAGTCTTACTTAACCCAAATCAATAATCTAGGAAACCCGTTAATTTAGACAACTGGCCATTGCTTGAGTTAATTTGTTTTCTAAGAATTAGGAATAGCGAACAAGAACCTAATTATCTTAATCGGTAGCCAATGAAGAATTAATCCGATACATTAAAATCATCCATGGGAACAAATGAGTCATAACTAAACAGAAGTCCTCTTTACTATTGAATTTAGTTGGTAATTAATTGTTTTAGTTGCTAGTTAGTTAATTTGTGTGTTGGTTATTCTAATTAAGTTTCTAGTCTTGTAAAACTAGAGAAAACCCTTTTTTGTTATTTGTTTTATTTAGATAATATTAGCCTTTATTTTAATTGTTTACCGTTCCTTGTGTTCGATACCCTACTTTCTTGAACTATATTACCAATCGATAGGTACACTGCCTTTCGTGTGTTTATTTTGTGTCTAAGTTAGTAGGATTAAAACTAGTTGGTTTTACACACATCAAGTTTTTGGCACCGTTGCCGGGGAACGGTTCTAAATAGTCAATTTTATTTGCTAATTGTTTTTTTAATTTGTTGATTAATTTTTTTTATTTAGTTTAATTAGTTTACTTTTATTTTTATTTATGATGTATTTTCAAAATCTCGATGCTTTTCTTGAGGAAATAGTACAGGAAATTGAGCAAGAAGATGAGGAGTGTGGATGGGATGAAGATTTGAAGAAATTTGATAGATGGTTAGATAACATCTTGCCCAACACACAAGAACAATCTAAGTCAAAAGAGCTAGAGTTAAAAGATGAAGAATTTAATCCAAAAAGAGATTTAGAGGAACTAGAAAGATTGCTAGCAGAGGGGTCAGATGAAGAACAAGCTGAATTGCAGGAACCAAGTTGTGGTTTGACCATTACCACGATGTGGCCCCCTGTTCTTTCGGTTTGTGTTTCGAAGCGTGGGGTGATGACTCGAACTTTGGAGAATGTTTTGAGGCACGATCCATTTTTGATTATGATCTAACTGGTTCCAACCCTTGTCAAGATTCTTGGGTTTTATGAATTCAAGCTCGTTTGGCCAATTTTTGAAGCAAAGAGCCAAATTTTACAAATTGGTCCAAAGAAAATATTTAATGCAATGGATGGATGGGCATCGAATTTATTACAAGTTTATTAAGTTGGGAGTCCAGCTAAAGACTTGCACAAAAAGAAGCGCTTGCGGGAGGCAACCCGTCATTAGAGTTTTCTTTTCTTTTTCTTTTAGACTTCTAGTATTTAGGGATAATATAGGAATTTTTATTTTGATGTTTGTTCTCCCTTTTATTACGTGGTTTTGTCTTTGATATTTTCAGAAGCTAGGGTGATATTAGAGCGAATTCTTAAAGCGTGAGGGAATTAAAGTGAGGTGTCGAGTCGTTTACGGGAAGATTAGAAGACTTTGAGCGATATGTTGAGTCCGATGTTTATATTTGATTAAAAAGAGTCTCATCCCTGAAGAAAATAAGGAGGTGTATTACCTTAATACCCTCTTTGACCTCAAAAAAAAACCTGAAGCAAAAAGAAGAATTTGCACGATCAGAGTCGAAAACTCGTCGAGTACACCCGTATAACTCAACGAGTTCCAGCGAAAATTCACGATTTCTGCCCATATGACGATTCAACTCGACGAGTCTCCACATAAAACTTGACGAGTTGCTCATTCTTTTATCTTTGAGTCAGCGATTTGATTCAATTCAAGGCGGCAATTGGCTATATTTTTGAAGATCATTTTCGAGCATTTCCAAGAAGCTTTTTCCTTGATATTTTCTAGCTATCAACCACACGAGACGAATGACACCCAAGACATGGATGAGTTGTTCCCATGTCTAAAGTCAATTGAAGATGGAGCTTAAAGACGAAATATCAACTTCGCACTACTATCCCAGGGGAGTTTGTTCCAATTCTCTCTTTCCTTTTATGTTTTTTAATCATGCATAATATGCAATGGGGACATTGCATAAATTAAGTGTGGGGTACGGGTTGGTTAAATTAGTTAAAATTCTAGTTAATTTATGATAAATGTTGAAAATTTTGCATTAAAATTGCTAGGGATAAATTAGAAAATTTTGGTAAAGCAATTAGCGATCATGCTAGTATTATATTTGATGATTTTATGAAGACCCTAATGTTTAGTTGAGCCTATATACGTTCTAGTGCATTTGTGGCTTCCTTATTCTAGTAAAATCATGGGACAAAAACACGACCTCGCTTAGTTTGAAGGATGCAATATGTTTAGCATCGTGTACCAGAAATGTATCCATGAAAATTATTATCACTAACCAATAAAGGTTGAAGTTGAGCGCCCCTGCTTAAGCAGGTAGGGTGTTGAGTGAAAAAAAAAGTGAGTTACATGTTAAAAAAAAAGAGAGAGAATTGCAATAAAAGTTTGAAGAATTTTTGGAGCATCAAAGTTAAGTATGAAGTTAAAAGATCAAAAATTCTGAAGAAATTCAAAAAGTTGAAGATACCAAAAATCAAATAACAAGGTGGTGAATTCAAAGAAATTAAAGATCAAATGTCAAAGAAGTGAAGAATTCCAAAGAGCTCCAATGTGGTATCATAAATTGTAATTGTCTAGATTATGTATGCTTGGGTTGCTCAACCAAAAATACCTTGAGGTTAAGAGGTTTTCTGAGGATGGATTCGGAGGGATGCATAAAATGAGCATTGTTCGGAAAAAGTGGGCGAATGTTTATGTGGATTGTGAGTATTTGGAGTATGGGGGTTATTAGGAAAATTTTAGACACAAATGCATGCGTTGCGGTCTTGGCATAATGGCTGGGTTCGATTGGGATTGTCTTATGTAATATTAGTGTACCAAATTTAAGTTTTGCTTGGGGGCAAGCAAAAGTCAAGTGTGGGGTATTTTGATATGGGCATATTTAGTTATAAAATGCATGCATTATATTAATACTTTATGTCGATTTTATCTCATTTAATGAGCAAAAGGTGCTTAATTAGTTTATAATTTCATTTTTTAGCAACAATTACATGCTCGGATGGAAAAGGAAGCGGAACTAGTGATTGGAAGCTTGGATGTTGGATTTTGAAGAAAGAAGGATGTTGTTGGACAGCTTGACCCATCGTCAGTGTTTTGGCCATATCTCATGAACTGTAACTCCGATTTCCGAGATTCAAAATGTTATGAAAAGTAGACACAATTTCGGACGACTTTCGTGTTTTGAGAAAATGCTGATTCGAAACGTACTCGGCGAGTAGGATCGATTACTCGGCGAGTTGTATCGAACTTTCGCGATTCTGGACGCGCTGCCTTGCCGTACACGGGTTTTAAGTGACGTACTCGCCGAGTAGGTCACTGGACTTGCCGAGTAGCCTCTGTTTTGTGAAAATCTATATAAAGGGACTTTCAGATCGATATCATAGCATGGAGAGAAACCCTAGGAGGCTGAGAAACGATTGGAAGTGCTGCTAGGTCGTGAGGAACTGAAGAATCTACCTTACATTCAATTGTGAAGAGAATCAAGACAATTTTGGTTTATTCTAAGTAACTTTTTGATTTGAATCATGTTTACATACTTTGATTTCATTTTTGAGTTTATGTTTACTGCAATCATGAGCTAAAAAATTATTCTTCTGTTAGGGTAGACAATTTTGTGAACACGGATTGATTATTTGAGTAGGATTAATTTTGATTGGTAATTATGTTTTGTTAAGCTTGTTAAAGAACCTTATGTGTTGACAATAACTATTCTTCTATTAATAAATCAGTAATTAAGTTGTATGAACATCTCTTAGTTATTAATTTCATATGATTTATTGTGACCACATAGTTGTATGTCTAGGAATAACGAACGTGAAACTAGAATTAACTAGAAGATAGGTAAGTTAATGTGTAAGCTCGTTGGATGAACATCGACAAGAGGTTAATTGAAGGGCTCATTTAGTTAACCACTACAAGTCTTAGTTAACCCAAATCAATAATCTAGGAAACCCGTTAATTTAGACAACTGGTCATTGCTTGAGTTAATTTGTTTTCTAAGAATTAGGAATAGCGAACAAGAACCTAATTATCTTAATCGGTAGCCAATGAAGAATTAATCCGATACATTAAAATCATCCATGGGAACAAATGAGTCGTAACTAAACAGAAGTCCTCTTTACTATTGAATTTAGTTGGTAATTAATTGTTTTAGTTGCTAGTTAGTTAATTTGTGTGTTGGTTATTCTAATTAAGTTTCTAGTCTTGTAAAACTAGAGAAAACCCCTTTTTTGTTATTTGTTTTATTTAGATAATATTAGCATTTATTTTAATTGTTTACCGTTCCTTGTGTTCGATACCCTACTTTCTTGAACTATATTACCAATCGATAGGTACACTGCCTTTTGTGTGTTTATTTTGTGTCTAAGTTAGTAGGATTAAAACTAGTTGGTTTTACACACATCAAGTTTTTGGCGCCGTTGCCAGGGAACGGTTCTAAATAGTCAATTTTATTTGCTAATTGTTTTTTTAATTTGTTGATTAATTTTTTTTATTTAGTTTAATTAGTTTACTTTTATTTTTATTTATGATGTATTTTCCAAATCTCGATGCTTTTCTTGAGGAAGTAGTACAGGAAATTGAGCAAGAAGATGAGGAGTGTGGATGGGATGAAGATTTGAAGAAATTTGATAGATGGTAACCCACACACAAGAACAATCTAAGTCACAAGAGCTAGAGTTAAAAGATGAAGAATTTAATCCAAAAAGAGATTTAGAGGAACTAGAAAGATTGCTAGCAGAGGGGTCAGATGAAGAACAAGCTGAATTGCAGGAACCAAGTTGTGGTTTGACCATTACCACGATGTGGCCCCCTGTTCTTTCGGTTTGTGTTTCGAAGCGTGGGGTGATGACTCGAACTTTGGAGAAAGTTCTGAGGCACGATCCATTTTTGATTATGATCCAACTGGTTCCAACCCTTGTCAAGATTCTTGGGTTTTATGAATTCAAGCTCGTTTGGCCAATTTTTGAAGCAAAGAGCCAAATTTTACAAATTGGTCCAAAGAAAATATTTAATGCAATGGATGGATGGGCATCGAATTTATTACAAGTTTATTAAGTTGGGAGTCCAGCTAAAGACTCGCACAAAAAGAAGCGCTTGCGGGAGGCAACTCGTCATTAGAGTTTTCTTTTCTTTTTCTTTTAAACTTCTAGTATTTAGGGATAATATAGGAATTTTTATTTTGATGTTTGTTCTCCCTTTTATTACGTGGTTTTGTCTTTGATATTTTCAGAAGCTAGGGTGATATTAGAGCGAATTCTTAAAGCGTGAGGGAATTAAAGTGAGGTGTCGAGTCGTTTACGAGAAGATTAGAAGACTTTGAGCGATATGTTGAGTCCGATGTTTATATTTGATTAAAAAGAGTCTCATCCCTGAAGAAAATAAGGAGGTGTATTACCTTAATACCCTCTTTGACCTAAAAAAAAACCTGAAGCAGAAAGAAGAATTTGCACGATCAGAGTCGAAAACTCGTCGAGTACACCCGTATAACTCGACGAGTTCCAGTGAAAATTCACGATTTCTGCCCATATGACGATTCAACTCGACGAGTCTCCACATAAAACTTGACGAGTTGCTCATTCTTTTATCTTTGAGTCAGCGATTTGATTCAATTCAAGGCGGCAATTGGCTATATTTTTGAAGATCATTTCCGAGCATTTCCAAGAAGCTTTTTCCTTGATATTTTCGAGCTATCAACCACACGAGACGAATGATACCCAAGACATGGATGAGTTGTTCCCATGTCTAAAGTCAATTGAAGATGGAGCTTAAAGACGAAATATCAACTTCGCACTACTATCCCAGGGGAGTTTGTTCCAATTCTCTCTTTCCTTTTATGTTTTTTAATCATGCATAATATGCAATGGGGACATTGCATAAATTAAGTGTGGGGTAGGGGTTGGTTAAATTAGTTAAAATTTTAGTTAATTTATGATAAATGTTGAAAATTTTGCATTAAAATTGCTAGGGCTAAATTAGAAAATTTTGGTAAAGCAATTAGCGATCATGCTAGTATTATATTTGATGATTTTATGAAGACCCAAATGTTTAGTTGAGCCTATATACGTTCTAGTGCATTTGTGGCTTCCTTATTCTAGTGAAATCATGGGACAAAAACATGACCTCGCTTAGTTTGAAGGATGCAATATGTTTAGCATCGTGTACCAGAAATGTATCCAGGAAAATTATTATCACTAACCAATAAAGGTTGAAGTTGAGCGCCCCTGCTTAAGCAGGTAGGGTGTTGAGTGAAAAAAAAAGTGAGTTACATGTTAAAAAAAAAGAGAGAGAATTGCAATAAAAGTTTGAAGAATTTTTGGAGCATCAAAGTTAAGTATGAAGTTAAAAGATCAAAAATTCTGATTCAAAAAGTTGAAGATACCAAAAATCAAATAACAAGGTGGTGAATTCAAAGAAATTAAAGATCAAATGTCAAAGAAGTGAAGAATTACAAAGAGCTCCAATGTGGTATCATAAATTGTAATTGTCTAGATTATGTATGCTTGGGTTGCTCAACCAAAAATACCTTGAGGTTAAGAGGTTTTCTGAGGATGGATTCGGAGGGATGCATAAAATGAGCATTGTTCGGAAAAAGTGGGCGAATGTTTATGTGGATTGTGAGTATTTGGAGTATGGGGGTTATTAGGAAAATTTTAGACACAAATGCATGCGTTGCGGTCTTGGCATAATGGCTGGGTTCGATTGGGATTGTCTTATGTAATATTAGTGTACTAAATTTAATTTTTGCTTGGGGGCAAGCAAAAGTCAAGTGTGGGGTATTTTGATATGGGCATATTTAGTTATAAATTGCATGCATTATATTAATACTTTATGTCGATTTTATCTCATTTAATGAGCAAAAGGTGCTTAATTAGTTTATAATTTCATGTTTTAGCAACAATTACATGCTCGGATGGAAAAGGAAGCGGAACTAGTGATTGGAAGCTTGGATGTTGGATTTTGAAGAAAGAAGGATGTTGTTGGACAGCTTGACCCCTCGTCAGTGTTTTGGCCATATCTCATGAACTGTAACTCTGATTTCCGAGATTCAAAATGTTATGAAAATTAGACACAATTTCGGACGACTTTCGTGTTTTGAGAAAATGCTGATTCGAAACGTACTCGGCGAGTAGGATCGATTACTCGGCGAGTTGTATCGAACTTTCGCGATTCTGGATGCGCTGCCTTGCCGTACACGGGTTTTAAGTGACGTACTCGCCGAGTAGGTCACTGGACTTGCCGAGTAGCCTCTGTTTTGTGAAAATCTATATAAAGGGACTTTCAGATCGATATCATAGCATGGAGAGAAACCCTAGGAGGCTGAGAAACGATTGGAAGTGCTGCTAGGTCGTGAGGAACTGAAGAATCTACCCTACATTCAATTGTGAAGAGAATCAAGACAATTTTGGTTTATTCTTAGTAACTTTTTGATTTGAATCATGTTTACATACTTTGATTTCGTTTTTGAGTTTATGTTTACTGCAATCATGAGCTAAAAACTTATTCTTTTGTTAGGGTAGACAATTTTGTGAACACGGATTGATTATTTGAGTAGGATTAATTTTGATTGGTAATTATGTTTTGTTAAGCTTGTTAAAGAACCTTATGTGTTGACAATAACTATTCTTCTATTAATAAATCAGTAATTAAGTTGTATGAACATCTCTTAGTTATTAATTTCATATGATTTATTGTGACCACATAGTTGTATGTCTAGGAATAACGAACGTGAAAATAGAATTAACTAGAAGATAGGTAAGTTAATGTGTAAGCTTGTTGGATGAACATCGACAAGTGGTTAATTGAAGGGCTAATTTGGTTAACCACTACAAGTCTTACTTAACCCGAATCAATAATCTAGGAAACCCGTTAATTTAGACAACTGGCCATTGCTTGAGTTAATTTGTTTTCTAAGAATTTGGAATAGCGAACATGAACCTAATTATCTTAATCGGTAGCCAATGAAGAATTAATCCGATACATTAAAACCATCCATGGGAACAAATGAGTCGTACCTAAACAGAAGTCCTCTTTACTATTGAATTTAGTTGGTAATTAATTGTTTTAGTTGCTAGTTAGTTAATTTGTGTGTTGGTTATTCTAATTAAGTTTCTAGTCTTGTAAAACTAGAGAAAACCCCTTTTTGTTATTTGTTTTATTTAGATAATATTAGCATTTATTTTAATTGTTTACCATTCCTTGTGTTCGATACCCTACTTGTTTGAACTATATTACTAATCGATAGGTACACTGCCTTTCGTGTGTTTATTTTGTGTCTAAGTTAGTAGGATTAAAACTAGTTGGTTTTACACACATCACGGTGGTACGTGAGTACCTGGATGTATTTCCAGAGGATCTTCCTGGGATACCTCCGGAGTGACAGGTTGAGGTTCAGATTATCCTGGTCCCGGGTGCAGCTCCGATAACCAAGGCACCGTATCGGTTGGCTCCTCCAGAGATGCAGGAGTTGTCTATGCAGCTGAAGGAGATGCTAGACAAGGGTTTCAATAGACCGAGGAGTTCACCATGGGGAGCCCCAATCCTGTTTGTGAAGAAGGATGGGTCGCACCGTATGTGTATAGATTACTAGGAGCTGAACAAGGTAATGGTGAAGAACCGTTACCCCCTCCCGAGGATAGACGATTTGTTTAATCAGCTTCAGGGAGCATTTTGGTTTTCCAAGATTGATCTGCACTTCAGTTATCATCAGATGCGGGTCAGAGGTGAGGAGGGAGAGACTTTTCGCAAAGTTCTCCAAGTGCGAGTTCTCGTTGAGGAGGTGCAGTTCCTTGGACACCTCGTCAACCATAAAGGGATATTGGTGGATCCGGCCAAGATAGAGGCCGTGATGCAGTGGGAGGTCCCAAGGTCTCCATCTGAGATTCGAAGCTTCCTAGGGTTGTGTAACAACCCGAAATTTGTTCGTCGCCAAAACCCGTTCTACCCGGAAAGTCGCCGTTATCGGATTCGTTCCGATTTCTCTTTGGAATTTATTTGTATGAATTATATGTTTATTTTATCCTAATGAGTGTCTAAAGCACTCAGTAACTTATGTTATTCGCCCAAAATGATTATTTCGCGAGTTTTTAAAATGTTCCCGTCGGGTGACGGAAACTCAATCGGGTGCGACCAAAAGCCGCGGTTAGCGTCGGTATCGGGTAGAATTCTACCGTGTGCAAATTTTGGGAACTATATAAACGAGTTTCAGCTTTCATTTGAAGCTTTTTCCCTCTCTCACTACTCTCTCTCTAACCTCTCTCCAAAATCCAAAGATTAAGTGTCCAAAACTCAATTTTAAGGCTTCAAATCTTTAAGGTACCTCCCTAGCCTTAAACTATAGCATCTTTAGCTTCCAAATCCGAGATTTAAACATGAAATTGGACAAAATGCATGAGTTTACGGCCTAAGAAGGTGTTTAGGCCGTAAACACCCAAGATGGTGGGTTTTGAGCCTTTAAACCCTTCCTTGACTAGTTTGGACCTTGGATATGGCTATGAGACTTTAAAATATGGAATCTAAACATGTAAAACTTGAACTTTGTGATGTTTGGAGGAGTTTACGGCCAAGGATCATTCTTGGGCCGTAAACTCACATAATGAGGGTTTTCATGCCCTTAAACCCTTCCAAATCACCCCTATAGCTTAGATATGAATTATGGGACTTTGATTCTTGCATTTGGACACTTGAAACATTAACTTTGGGGGACTTAGATGAGTTTACGGCCAAGGAGAGTTCTTGGGCCGTAAACTCCCCAAAACCTTGCATAAATCCCATTCTAAGGTGTTAGAAAGCCATCCAACACCACCAAAAGCCTTGGAATAAATCAAGGGACCAACCAAAAATACTTTGAGGGCCTAAAACACAACATTTGTGGGGTTTCTAAGGGTTTACGGCCAAGACTTGTTCTTGGGCCGTAAACTCCAAAATATTTGGTGTTAAGATGCAAACTACACACCCCTAAGGCCCTTAGATGAATTTTAGAAGCCCTTTCATGCATGTTCTAGACCTTGAAACACTTTAGAACACCACACACTAGAGTTTACGGCCATGAAGGGGGTTTCATGGGCCGTAAACTCCACAAACACCTCATAAGTCCCTTACAAACTCATGTTAGGCCTTGGATTAATTTTACCAATCACATGTGATTTGTTCTAGCAACAATAAACATCATTTTCTTGGTCAAAAAAGAGTTTACGGCCTTGGAGCCTTGCTAGGCCGTAAACTCCCTTAAAAGGGGTCAAATTGATGTTTTAAATCATTCCAAGTCCTTAAACCTAGTCTAGAAATTATCCCCTAAGTGTTGGAAGTCCAAAAGGCACCATAAATCACCCATCATGAGTTTACGGCCGTAAACTCATGGGGAAGGGTGTTTTGGCCGTAAACTCCCTTAATGGGAGTGTTCCTTTGATGTCCCAACTCATTTCTCAAGTCCCTTGTGCCATTCATGTCCCTAAACGCCACCCGGGTCCCACCAAACACTTGTATCGGAGTGTTATCGCAACCTGAAGCAATTGTCCCTATCCGACAATCAATCTAAGTCCTAATTAGATACAAATGTGTATCTTTACTTCATAATTAGGAACCTCGTGCGTTTACAAGTCCCGGCTCAGCTCTTAGCATCCAAACCGTCTCGTACCTCGTTCGGTGAGTTCATACCCCTACGGCTTTTTCACTGTTTTCAATGTTTTCAGGGGGGGAATACAAGCAAACTATAACTGTTTTCCAATCACAACATTGATGTGTTTCAAACAATATCTGACAAATCTATAAACTCATTTACTCCTTATGTATTATGTCGAGCATAAGGAATGACTACTCGATTTCAACTAAATGGATTTTAGTTAAGAAACAATCAAACTAATTCAATTATTATGGGAATAATTGGGGGTCTTTACTGTGCTTTCTGTCGTATACTGATATCTATATTAAATTATTAGATAAACTATGTCTGTTCAGTTTATCTCCGTATCATTTGAATATGTTATCCGATGATTTCATGTATGTATCTATACTTTACTGTACTATGTTTCATAACTTTCTATATGTCAATATCTATAAGAACCCTGTGAATAGTTTAGTACTAGCTTGTGAGATAGTCACTACCCTTTATGGATGATCAGTAAATCCTCTCCGGAAGTGTAACCAGAGTCTCCTGGAGGGAGAGCACGGAATTTGTGAATAGATCTATTCGGGACTGACAATCCCACACCTTAACTGCTAGCTACAGTTAGGCGGGCACGCCTAGGGTGACAAATTTCTGGATATCGTTCGACGTCTGACAGACGTCAAGGAGGTCACGTTGTCGTATTAGTATGGTTACCCGACTCACAATATGTATTAATACCAGCGTATTCACAGTTTGGGTTCAGAATCTTTATCTCGTTCGGGATAGTGATCCCATGGTTTTGTATCTATATTCTATGTCTCTTTCGGGATTGTGATCCCATGGTATTGTTTCTATGTCTCTTTCGGGATAGTGATCCCATGGTATTATCAAACTATTCTATATATCTATGTCCTATTCGGGATAATGATCCCATGGTTTATTCTTATATCTCTTTCGGGATAGTGATCCCATGGTATTAACTAAACTATTTGGTATCTAGTTCGGGATAGCGATCCCATGGTTTTATGTCTTCTATCTGTACGGGATATCTTTCCCCATGATCTTTAACTATATCTTATTCGGGATAGTGATCCCAAGGTTTTCTAAATCTATATCTTATACGGGATAGTGATCCCATGGCTTCTAATAATTTGTATCTTATTCGGGATAGTGATCCCATGGTTTCAAATCTATATTTACATACATACATTAACTTATCTCGTGTTAGTTCGGGATGATAGTCCCATGATCTTGAACCGTACTTTCGAATATCTCAAACTAACTTATATGTCTTTCGGGATAGTGATCCCAAGATTTTCATTATATAGTTTTGTGTGCTAAACTATACTTTGTGATATACTATTGATCTTACAATTAGGAAAATATGGGATTTTCCTGGGGTAAATACAATACATAATCGAATTGGTAACAAACGATAACTTAACCAACTTCACATAAGAAAATATGGGATTTTCTTGGATAACAAATCTTTTCGGAAACTAAAGGAAACCGATACATTTTCACAAAACAAAACCGCTTATGAACTCACCAGCTTTATGCTGATTTTCAAACCGCTTGTATTCTCAGGTCCAAGTTAGACAGGTACCCGGTGATCTCTTTTGGCGAAGACGGAGTGCGTAGAAGACTCGTCTCAACTTTTGTTAATATGATGCATATGTATATTTGTATAACTTTACTTTTGAAACACATGTAAACTTTCATATATATGTAATGTAATGTTTGTTTACTGTGAATACTATGTACATTGGATTTGATACACAACGTGGTAGTCAACCCCGGAGACGTTTCCGCCTTTGGTTTTTGGGGTGTGACAGATTGGTATCAGAGCCCTTGTTTATAGTGAACAGAGTATACCAAACCTTACATGGTATAAAACTATAAACACTAAAGGGCCTCAGTGCTCTGAATTAAAAGTATCTTCAAAACTACAAGTATTTTCAAAAGTATACAAGTATACCGAACCGTCGGAATCCGTAACCACAAGTAGAACAAAACATAAGTAAATGGGTGTTGTACACTGCGGTTAAACCTGAGCAGTTATGTAGTCGTGTCTAGGGTCAATATAGCCTGGCCAACTATATTCATTCGAGACACGGCCAACATGTGCTTGGGAGTGACTGTGGTACGCAACATGCCTAAAACTTACCTAATATCTCAAACAACATATCGTCGCTGCAACGAACCATTAAATACTATGGGAGTATTTCTCGAGCCAATCCTTCGTAGAAAATCCTCGTATACGCGATGTTACTTGATCAATCCGCTAGCGATAAAATGTTCTGCCTTGATAACTCCTTCCTGCTTTATCGCTTAGTATGATGCCATATCTGTCTTGATGAGATATCCCCTGTTCAATAGCTCTTAATTCAATTCAGAGGACTTATAATCCTCTCTTATCTGATCTTTTTAGATCAAGATGCCTCCGAGAAAGAGACCCAGCTCGAAGAACAACAATAATCCTCCTCCGCCAACACCTTCTCCTCAATTTGATCTAGCATCACTTCAAACAGTTCTGACTGCTGCAATGGTGGCAGCTATGTCTCAAATGAATCCCGGTGGCTCCGGAGGTGGTCCCCAACCTCAAAACCCAGAAGGCAACCAGGAACACTGAAGAGGGGGTTCCTACAAAGACTTCATGAATGCGAAACCCACAACCTTTGATGGCACTGGAGGTGTCATTTCCCTGACTCGATGGTTTGAGAAAATCGAGTCAATCTTCGAAATATGTGCCTGTTCGGAGTCTGACAAAGTCAAATTTGCTGTCTGCACTTTCTTTGACAAAGCCTTGACTTGGTGGAACGGCCGAGTCAAATCCTTAACTCTACCTGTAGCGAATGCCATGGGTTGGGAAGCTATGAAGGAGCTTCTTCTCGCAGAGTATTGCCCTCGGGGCGAAATTCAGAAACTGGAACACGAACTCTGGAACCTTAAGATGAAGGGTTCCAACATAGTTGCTTATACTTCAAGATTCGATGACCTGGCTTTACTCTGTCCGGGAATGGTTACCCCGGAGAGCAAAAAGATCGAAAGATTCATCTGGGGATTGACCCAGCCAACAAAGGGGAATGTCTTGGCTGCGAAGCCATACACGTACGATAGTGCTAAATGCCTTGCGAAAATCTTGATTGATCACGAAGACAACTATGATGAGGAAACTACCACTCCTGAGTCGGACACAAGTGGAGGTGAAAGTAGAAAGAAATCTCGGAACAAGCGAAAGGCCCAGAGTACGAGGGGGTCTTCCAAGAAACAGCAAACGATAGCAGTCCATGCTGCTACTACCCCTATTGTTGTCTCAGCTGTCGGTTCTACAGCCCAAACTCCCACCATTGGATACACTGGCAATCTTCCTTGGTGTGGTAAGTGCAACTACCATCACCGCATCCCCGGTCCATGTCGCAAAAAGAGCTGCGACAACTGTGGCAAGAAGGGCCATCTGTCTCGAACCTGCAGGAAACCGGCCAAGTCAACGAACCAATCAGCGGAAGCAGGAATCAGTCCAGCCTGCTACAATTGTGGTGAAGCAGGGCACTTCAAGAGGAATTGCCCCAAGACAACTACCACCACTGATCCCTCTGTCGCCGCAGGTATACTTCTCTTTGATAACTCTTATACCTGCAACTCTTTTCGATTCTCGTGATTGAAGGGAAACCTGTTATCCATCTATTCGAATGTTTTCTAAGCCCGATTCCTCGTGTGTGATCGAGATGTGCATCATCGAGACGACTAACCAATGAGATGGAGAACACTAACTTCGCGCCTATAGATTGAATCCTCGGTCCAGAGGACTATTCTGTTCCATTTGGTTAAATGAGAAACCTTTCGCGATAATACCTTGATGCTACGTTTAACATGGAATGACGGAGTCCCATTCATGTTCTTATCTTGGTTTCGAGAGGGTCGCCTGTCTATATCTTTTCCTCGACCTAACTCTCATGATTTTTAGCATCAAGCTTTCGTATTGTGTCATGCTTTATAACTCCAGAGTCTTCCTGGTATGAATTACCGCATACCTCGTTTCTGTGGTCATTTGGAAACGAGAAGTTAGTAGTTCTTTCTACTAAATGTCTATCCCGAAGTGTTTCCGGGAATTTCATTCGAACGTCTAAAGTTTAGTTCCATGCCATACTCTTCGAAATCTTCGTAGAGAACCGATTCCACTTGAAGAAAGTGATGATCCCAAAATATCGAATCCATTCGAGTTTGTTTCAAACTCATGATCTATATCCTATTCTTTGAATTTCGGGACGAAATTCCCTCTAACGGGGGGATAATGTAACAACCCGAAATTTGTTCGTCGCCAAAACCCGTTCTACCCGGAAAGTCGCCGTTATCGGATTCGTTCCGATTTCTCTTTGGAATTTATTTGTATAAATTATATGTTTATTTTATCCTAATGAGTGTCTAAAGCACTCAGGAACTTATGTTATTCGCCCAAAATGATTATTTCGCGAGTTTTTAAAATGTTCACCTCGGGTGACGGAAACTCAATCGGGTGCGACCAAAAGCCGCGGTTAGCGTCGGTATCGGGAAGAATTCTACCGTGTGCAAATTTTGGGAACTATATAAACGATTTTCAGCTTTCATTTGAAGCTTTTTCCCTCTCTCACTACTCTCTCTCTAACCTCTCTCCAAAATCCAAAGATTAAGTGTCCAAAACTCAATTTTAAGGCTTCAAATCTTTAAGGTACCTCCCTAGCCTTAAACTATAGCATCTTTAGCTTCCAAATCCGAGATTTAAACATGAAATTGGACAAAATGCATGAGTTTACGGCCTAAGAAGGTGTTTAGGCCGTAAACACCCAAGATGGTGGGTTTTGAGCCTTTAAACCCTTCCTTGACTAGTTTGGACCTTGGATATGGCTATGAGACTTTAAAATATGGAATCTAAACATGTAAAACTTGAACTTTGTGATGTTTGGAGGAGTTTACGGCCAAGGATCATTCTTGGGCCGTAAACTCACATAATGAGGGTTTTCATGCCCTTAAACCCTTCCAAATCACCCCTATAGCTTAGATATGAATTATGGGACTTTGATTCTTGCATTTGGACACTTGAAACATTAACTTTGGGGGACTTAGATGAGTTTACGGCCAAGGAGAGTTCTTGGGCCGTAAACTCCCCAAAACCTTGCATAAATCCCATTCTAAGGTGTTAGAAAGCCATCCAACACCACCAAAAGCCTTGGAATAAATCAAGGGACCAACCAAAAATACTTTGAGGGCCTAAAACACAACATTTGTGGGGTTTCTAAGGGTTTACGGCCAAGACTTGTTCTTGGGCCGTAAACTCCAAAATATTTGGTGTTAAGATGCAAACTACACACCCCTAAGGCCCTTAGATGAATTTTAGAAGCCCTTTCATGCATGTTCTAGACCTTGAAACACTTTAGAACACCACACACTAGAGTTTACGGCCATGAAGGGGGTTTCATGGGCCGTAAACTCCACAAACACCTCATAAGTCCCTTACAAACTCATGTTAGGCCTTGGATTAATTTTACCAATCACATGTGATTTGTTCTAGCAACAATAAACATCATTTTCTTGGTCAAAAAAGAGTTTACGGCCTTGGAGCCTTGCTAGGCCGTAAACTCCCTTAAAAGGGGTCAAATTGATGTTTTAAATCATTCCAAGTCCTTAAACCTAGTCTAGAAATTATCCCCTAAGTGTTGGAAGTCCAAAAGGCACCATAAATCACCCATCATGAGTTTACGGCCGTAAACTCATGGGGAAGGGTGTTTTGGCCGTAAACTCCCTTAATGGGAGTGTTCCTTTGATGTCCCAACTCATTTCTCAAGTCCCTTGTGCCATTCATGTCCCTAAACGCCACCCGGGTCCCACCAAACACTTGTATCGGAGTGTTATCGCAACCTGAAGCAATTGTCCCTATCCGACAATCAATCTAAGTCCTAATTAGATACAAATGTGTATCTTTACTTCATAATTAGGAACCTCGTGCGTTTACAAGTCCCGGCTCAGCTCTTAGCATCCAAACCGTCTCGTACCTCGTTCGGTGAGTTCATACCCCTACGGCTTTTTCACTGTTTTCAATGTTTTCAGGGGGGGAATACAAGCAAACTATAACTGTTTTCCAATCACAACATTGATGTGTTTCAAACAATATCTGACAAATCTATAAACTCATTTACTCCTTATGTATTATGTCGAGCATAAGGAATGACTACTCGATTTCAACTAAATGGATTTTAGTTAAGAAACAATCAAACTAATTCAATTATTATGGGAATAATTGGGGGTCTTTACTGTGCTTTCTGTCGTATACTGATATCTATATTAAATTATTAGATAAACTATGTCTGTTCAGTTTATCTCCGTATCATTTGAATATGTTATCCGATGATTTCATGTATGTATCTATACTTTACTGTACTATGTTTCATAACTTTCTATATGTCAATATCTATAAGAACCCTGTGAATAGTTTAGTACTAGCTTGTGAGATAGTCACTACCCTTTATGGATGATCAGTAAATCCTCTCCGGAAGTGTAACCAGAGTCTCCTGGAGGGAGAGCGCGGAATTTGTGAATAGATCTATTCGGGACTGACAATCCCACACCTTAACTGCTAGCTACAGTTAGGCGGGCACGCCTAGGGTGACAAATTTCTGGATATCGTTCGACGTCTGACAAACGTCAAGGAGGTCACGTTGTCGTATTAGTATGGTTACCCGACTCACAATATGTATTAATACCAGCGTATTCACAGTTTGGGTTCAGAATCTTTATCTCGTTCGGGATAGTGATCCCATGGTTTTGTATCTATATTCTATGTCTCTTTCGGGATTGTGATCCCATGGTATTGTTTCTATGTCTCTTTCGGGATAGTGATCCCATGGTATTATCAAACTATTCTATATATCTATGTCCTATTCGGGATAATGATCCCATGGTTTATTCTTATATCTCTTTCGGGATAGTGATCCCATGGTATTAACTAAACTATTTGGTATCTAGTTCGGGATAGCGATCCCATGGTTTTATGTCTTCTATCTGTACGGGATATCTTTCCCCATGATCTTTAACTATATCTTATTCGGGATAGTGATCCCAAGGTTTTCTAAATCTATATCTTATACGGGATAGTGATCCCATGGCTTCTAATAATTTGTATCTTATTCGGGATAGTGATCCCATGGTTTCAAATCTATATTTACATACATACATTAACTTATCTCGTGTTAGTTCGGGATGATAGTCCCATGATCTTGAACCGTACTTTCGAATATCTCAAACTAACTTATATGTCTTTCGGGATAGTGATCCCAAGATTTTCATTATATAGTTTTGTGTGCTAAACTATACTTTGTGATATACTATTGATCTTACAATTAGGAAAATATGGGATTTTCCTGGGGTAAATACAATACATAATCGAATTGGTAACAAACGATAACTTAACCAACTTCACATAAGAAAATATGGGATTTTCTTGGATAACAAATCTTTTCGGAAACTAAAGGAAACCGATACATTTTCACAAAACAAAACCGCTTATGAACTCACCAGCTTTATGCTGATTTTCAAACCGCTTGTATTCTCAGGTCCAAGTTAGACAGGTACCCGGTGATCTCTTTTGGCGAAGACGGAGTGCGTAGAAGACTCGTCTCAACTTTTGTTAATATGATGCATATGTATATTTGTATAACTTTACTTTTGAAACACATGTAAACTTTCATATATATGTAATGTAATGTTTGTTTACTGTGAATACTATGTACATTGGATTTGATACACAACGTGGTAGTCAACCCCGGAGACGTTTCCGCCTTTGGTTTTCGGGGTGTGACAGGTTGGTAGGGTACTACATGAGATTCATCAAGAACTTCTCGAAGATAGCAGTTCCACTTACCCGACTGACTAGGAAGTCGGTGGTGTTTCGTTGGGGGCCTGAGCAGTAGGCATTATTTGAGACCCTCAGACAGCGATTGTGTGAGGCACCGATTCTTACCCTGCTAGAAGGAGTGGATGACTTTGTAGTCTATTGTGATGCTTCAATCACAGGGATCAGAGCAGTGTTGATGCAGCGAAGGGCATGTGATAACATATACCTCTAGACAGTTGAAGCCTCACGAGGCTAACTATCTGACGCACAATTTGGTGTTGGGGGCAGTGGCGTTTGCTCTCAAGATTTGGACACATTGCCTCTATGGGGTTCGTTGTACCATTTACACGGATCACAAGAGTCTGAGGTACCTCATGGACCAGCCGAATTTGAACATGAGGTAGCATCGATGGTTATGCGTGGCAAAGGACTACGATTGTGAGATCCTTTATCATCCGGGCATGGCCAACGTGGTGGCCGACACCCTGAGCCGCAAGGCGATGGCAACACCGATTAGAGACATATGTCTGAGGATGATGGTGATTACTCAATTATTGGAACAAATTAGAGAGGCACAGGTCAAGGGCCTGAAGGAGGAGAGGCAGAAGTGTGAGAGGATTGTAGGCCGAGTAGCTTCTTTCGATTATGACAGTCGAGGATTGTTGACCCTTCATGGGAGATTTTGGGTGCCGTATTAAGGAGGAGTACGGCAGGTGTTAATGGATGAGGCTCACAAGTTCTGGTTCTCCATCCATCCTAGGGCGACGAAGATGTATAGAGATCTCCAACCCGATTATCGGTGGCCCTGCATGAAGCAAGACGTAGCTAGGTACGTAGAGAGATGCCTGATCTGCAGAAAGGTCAAGGCGGAACACCAAAGACCCCACAACAAGATGCAACCATTAGACATTACGTTGTGGAAATGGGAGGATATCACTATGGATTTCATTATTAAACTTCCCAGGACCGCACGTGGAGTTGACTCGATTTGGGTCATAATGGATCGGCTGACCAAGAGCGCACATTTCATACCGATTCAGGAGAGCATATCAGCTGAGAAGTTAGCCGATATTTATGTGTGCGAGGTAGTGGCAACACATGGAGTGCCCATATCAATAGTATCAGACCGAGACGTCCGTTTTTCTTCCAGGTTTTTGAAGCGGTTTCATGATGAGAGGGGGACTCATCTTTATTTTAGCACCGCTTTCCACCCCTAGATGGATGGGCAGAGCGAGAGGACAATTCAAACTCTCGAGGACATGTTTCGGGCATGTATCCTAGATTTTGGAGGCAGTTGGGATACGCATCTTCCTTTAGCGGAATTTTCGTATAACAACATTTATCACGCTAGTATTGACCACCCTCCTTTCGAGTTGCTCTACGGAAGGAAGTGTAGGACCTTGATTTGTTGGGGAGAGGTTAGTCAGCGAGTCATCGGGAGCACCGAGGTGGCGCTCAAGACCACAGAGTTGATCCAGCAGGTCCGTAGTAGATTGCAAACTGCGCAGAGTCGACAAAAGAGTTACGCCGATAGGAGGCGTTCGGAATTGGAGTTTCAGGTGGGCGATATGGTCCTCCTGAAGGTATCACCCTAGAAGGGTGTTATCAGATTTTGGAAGAGGGGCAAGCTGGGCCCCAGGTTTATTGGTCCTTTTAGGGTTTTGGCCTGGGTGGGTCGGATTGCTTATCGGTTAGATCTTCCGGCAGAGCTTAGCCAGATCCACAACACTTTCCATGTTTCTCAGTTGAGGAAGTGTTTGGTGGATGAGTCAGCAGTTGTACCCTTGGAGGATATTCAGGTGGATAGCAGCCTGAATTATATCGAGAGGCCAGTTGCGATCTTAGATCGGAAGGCAAAGACCTTAAAGAACAAGGTGGTTCAGTTAGTGAAGGTGCAGTGGCAGCACCGAAAGGGTTCAGAGTGGACGTAGGAGACCGAGGGGGAGATGAGGGAGCATTATCCAGAGTTATTTTCAGATTTAGCAGCAGCGGACTTCGAGGACGACGTCTAAGATAAGCAGGGGAGAGTTGTAACGCCCAATTTTATGGTATGTAATTTAAATAAGTATTTTCAATTCTTAAGGGTTAATCGACGAGTCTGTAGCCCGACTCGTCGAGTAGAGATAGGATGATCACACAAATTGAGTTGGCTACTCGACGAGTCCATATGCTGGGACTCAGCGAGTCCTCCTATCTAGATGAAGCCCTAATTTTAAGGATCTGCACTTTATTTAAACACATTTATGCGCCCCAACCTCACCTCCATCACCCTCAGAGTATTTCTTATCAAACCCTAGCCTCCTTAAAGAATGTGTGAGTGATTGTTGCCTTGTGAAGGAACTTTTGGTGCATTTTGGAGCAAGTAAAAGAAGGAGAAGGTTGAAGAGTTCAAGGAAGGAGAAGTAGATCCGGAACACACTCCTTTGTGGTCATCCTTTTCTGGAAATAAAGTCTCCATCTTGCTTATTGATCTTATAGATCTAGTTTGTCCCCAAATTGTTGATACTAAGCTCAAAAACCCCAAATCATTTGTAGTAAAGCCTTATGATCGTGTTACACTTCAGATCTAGCCTCTCTTGAACTCCAGGAGCTCATTATAGCCACTTTTATGCAATCTTGGCCTTGTTCCAAACCCTAAGTGTTTAGTATTTGATGATTTTGGGTATTTTAGCCTCATACCCTTATGCATGCACGTAAAGTTGGAAACTTTACGTGTAAAACGAGTTCTAGAAGCTCAGATCTATGTTTTGGAAGCACTGAAATTGATTAGAATCGACTGTATAGTAATAGCATGCTTGGGACTCGATGAGTTGTTCTTCAGACTCGACGAGTTGTCCGTACGACTTAGTGGGTCACAAACTGGACGTGTTCATATGTTGAAGGAGAACTCGATGAGTTGTTCATACAACTCGGCGAGTCTGATGAAGTTAGACTCGATGTTAACATCAACGAAGAACTCATCTAGTCTTTGCCAAACTCGATGAGTAGAAGTGGGTAGAGGAATAGAATGGATGATAGGGACTCGACGAGTTGACAGCCCAACTCGGCGAGTCCGGTCAACAGGAAGTTGACTTTAACCAGGAAGTTGACTTTGACTTGACCAAGGTAAATAGTCATTTTTCCCTGAGATTAGTTATCAACATTTGATTAAGTGTTTATGGGATTTGTAGCCGAGGAGTTCCGGAGTAGCGGTCAGGCAGTTTCAGATTTAGCATATCGGCAGCCAACGTTACGAGATGAACGGGTCTACGGCCATAATACCGACCCGTCTAGGTATCAGTAGTTCTAGATTTTGGTCCGATGTAGTAGTTCAGTGTGCTTGATGTCTTTGTGATTTAAGCTTGTCTTTGTGATACGTGTTCCGGACTTGGGTCCGATGCAGTATGTAGTATATATGTTTATGCTAGTAGTTATGATTATGCTATGCTATGTTCAGTCAGTTTCCGGACTTCGGTCCGATGCAGAGGGCAAGGCCCTGTTTAGTTCCGGACTTCCGTCCGATGCAGTTTCTTGACTTCGGTTCGATGCAGAGGGCAAGGCCCTGGTTAGTTCCGTACTTCGGTCCAATGCAGTTTCCGGACTTCGGTTCGATGCAGAGGGAGAGGCCCTAGTTAGTTCCGGACTCTGGTCCGTTGCAGTTTCTAGACTTTGGTCCGATGCAGTGGGAAAGGCCCAATATGTGTTTATATGTTGTTGTACGGTATGTGGTAGTTTGGGGGAGCTTACTAAGCTTCGTGCTTACAGTTTCAGTTTTGGTTTTAAGTCCTTCCGCTAGTAAAGGGAAGAGCTCGGGTTGATGGCATCGCACCTACCACAACTTCAGTTTTATCGTGGGGGTTTTATTTTGACGTTTTGTTATGATTGATACAGTTTTGTTTTGACACCGTTACTTTGACTTTTGAGTACTCATTCCATGGTTCTTGTTATATATGATATTGGATGACGTGATTTTTAGTAATATTAAAGCAAAAAGTTTTGGGTCGTATTTTGGGTTGTTACATGTTTATAACTATCAAACCAAGAGAGTTCCTTATACTTCAAAACTGTGTTACTAAACAAACTGTTTCAAATCCTTTTATACTCTAACATCAAGTCATCAATAATCATTCAAATGTCTAAAAATCTTTTAATATGTTAAACTCTTTAAATGTTTTACCAAACTCTTTTAAACTTATATATTGCCAAAATCATGTCTATATAGATATAGTTATATAAATAAGGTTTAAAGGGCTTAAGACTGATATTTCGCTTTATTTCCTTTTCCTTGTTTGGATCTGGACTTAGAGTTTCGGTTGTTTGTCTGAATGTCGTTTAAATCTTAGTTATATATCATGTATATATATATATATATATATATATATATATATATATATATATATATATATATATATATATATATGTAGATATAAAAGTACTTTCAATCAATTCAATACCTTTGGGTAGCAAAGGTGTTCAAATATCATCAGTCAATCAATTGCAGAGCTTACTAGTAAACTATAATAGGTATAGTTTATAAAGTTACTACTTACTATTGCTAAAACAATGAAACTTACATGAGTCTGTTCATACATGAGTCAGTTCAAACATACTATAACTAGAGCAAAAAGGAACATACTATAACTAGAACAGAAAGGAACTTACTATAACTAGAATAGAAAGGAACTTAATATAAATAGAACAGAAAGACTAAGAATTTCCCGACATGATTCCACTTTCGGAATTAAGAATTGATGAAAATAAGAGGTTAATTGACAAACCAGAGGCAATCGTTGACTGTAAGACTAAGAAGTTGCGACGGAAGATGGTTGAATTAGTGCTTGTCCATTGGAAACATACGAATGGGCCAAATCTCACCCGGGAGACGGAGAGTGACATGATGAGTCACTATCCATATTTGTTTGTTCATGTGTGAGTTCGAGACAGAATCATCCTAAGGGGGAGCGAATTGTAATTCCCGTGTTTCTAGGCCAAACATTAATGTTGATGTAATAGTCTAGGTTAACCTTTGTAACCCATTTTGAAATAATAAAAATGTATTATTTGAGTATTATGTGTTTTATGCTTAATTGTTGTGATTTAAATGAATTAATGATAAATATGAGCATAGTAATAAAATATTAGATAAGCCCAATATCTATGAAGGAAGTTGTAGTGGTCGTGACGAGGATTCCGGAAATATAAAGAATGCCGAAATCCGACTTATAACGAAGAAGTTATGACCTATCGAAGTTTCGCAACAGAACCGATACGACACCGCGTGACGTAAACAGTGAATTTATGATAGAGCGATATTTAGCCTTAGTGTTCTAAATGAAGATCATAGAATACGCTAAACCAAGAGCGTACATAAAAAGAACGCCCAAATCTGACTTCATATGAGGAAGTTATGATTTTTCGAAGTTTCAACTTAGCAGTACGCAGACCAAAGTTCGAATATGAGATCGAGGGATTTCTAGCCGAAACAATCTAAACAAGAATCAAAGATCTCGTCGATAGTAGTCCAACGGTAAAAAGGCAGACGACAACGGATGTCAGATGAAGAAGTTATGAATTTCTAATGGAGTTTTCCTGTCCTGGCCTACTAAAAATAATATAATAAAAATAAATTCAAAATTAGCCGACAGAGTCTAAATGAAAGTTGTAGAGTATAGTCTCACCTACTCGTGGATATAAAGAACGTTAAAAACGGAGCTCGTATGCGAAAGTTATGTATCTTTGAAGTTTGATAAATCGGAGTACGCCCAGCGTACATGATTACCCCCAGCGTACCCGTGTTCGTGGGCTGAGTTGGGCCACATCGCCCTACTCCATCACTTGAGTGCCTCGGGTCCGAAGCCTTGATGTATCCGATCTGATCCACTTCGTACGCACAGCGTACTAGGTGTACGCCCCACATACATGTCGACGAGCTAGTACGCCTAGCGTGCGAGGATGTAAGCATTGCGTAAATCAAGGGTTCAACCCCTATAAATAGAACTCGAGTGTCACACCCCCGAACCAGACGGCGGAAACGTCCGAGGGCTATTGTGACTCATTGAATACCATTACAATGCATATACATGAAACATAACATAAAACATCACCAACATTTGGAATAGTACAACCGTTAGTGTTTACATTTGTTACATTGTTCAAACGTTACATTCTCAAAATAACTATTCAACATCACTTAAATCACAGCAAACATCATAGAGTATAAATCATCCGTCACCTTATCTGTTACCTGAGAATACAAGTATTTTGAAAAACGTCAACATACGAAATGTTGGTGAGTTCATAAGTAAAGTTTGAAAACCAATGTAATGTTTGAAGCCCATCAGAAAATCCGATATTTGTTGATCCATGAGTATGCATGTTTGAATTCTATTTATGTAAGCGTAATAGTTGTGAAAAATTCGACCGGTAATTCATAATTTGTAATTATTGAAAACCCTAGGAAAACCCGACGTTTTCCTATCACTTTGTATTACTTAGTTTGTATACCGTTGTTTCGTTTCGTTAGAGGGAAATCGTTGAGCTCCAGAGGCATTGAGAATACAATGGGTGGTGAAGTGTTGTGATGTACGTTAATGAAAACGGCCAATCGACAACCTTACAAGTGATCCCTTAGGTGCCACTCGCAATTCTTCACACAGCTCAATCCTCCCGGACTTGTGTAGTCCCACGACCGGAGGGAAGGAGAGAAGGTGCGAAACCCTCGGTATTTCCCCGCGTCGATTGGGATAAATGCAATTGCGAAGGGCCCGAAGCCCAACCCGCAATCGTGAGTTACCGACTTTACTAGCAGCACTGAAGAACCCTTGGGGTCCAGCAGCATGTATGCCATTGAAAGTCTTGTTACGTCATGTCGGATCGGTAAAACCCAACACTTCGTAAGTGAGAGAGAGACCTTCGGGCCTTAAGATCAGGTCATTGGGCTAGCTAGGCTCAACGAACAAGATTTTACACTTTTGGGGCCCAAAGATGGTGCATAGACGTCTGCGCACACTCGTATGTATAGTGAATTCTCCATCGTTATTAGTTATGAATCGAAATGTCGTAATGTCGTCGTGTTAGTGGTTTTGGATTTTTATTGGTTCGAGATCGAACCAATTCGTTTAACAACGACTTTTGGTATTGGAGTGTATTGTAATTCGTCGACAAGCGTGGTATCGTCAATTGGTCAAATTGCATGTATTAACTAGCATTGAAGATTTTCTGTTTTCAGCCCTTCCTTAATTGTAGAATTTACCCTTTTCACCCCTTTATTTAAAAACTTTCCGGTTTGGTCCTTAAATTAATTTTCTTGACATTTTTATACCAAAAATTATTGAAATAGGTATTTTCCAGCATTTTTATCATAGAAAACAGTTTAAACCCTTGAAATTTCAGTTTTCTCGGTTATAGCCCCTGTTTTTCGCAACTTTTACATTTTTGACCCAATTTGGAAAAATTTTACAACTTTGGTCCCTTTTAAATTTGAAAAGCATTGTAAACCCTTGAAAAGCACATGGAACACTTATAGTCCACTGTTTTACAGAAAAATGCAGTTTTGGTCCTCCAATTTAGAAAATTTCGCATATTGGGCCTTATTGGGCCGAAAATGTCATACTTAGCCCAATAAGCTTGGAATTTATATTTTGAACCCTCTAAACAATATATTTTCAGAAAATACCTTATGTAAACTGTTTTGACTCATCTCACCCATCAGATTTCGAAATATTTCACTTTAGGCCCTTTAACTTTGTATTTTCAACATTTTATGTCAAAAAAATGAGTTTTTAGTCCAAGTTAAGTGTTGTCAAGCTATTTAGCCATTTTCTTAGTATACTTTGCATGTGATAGTCTATTTTATGCTATGATAAAATATATGTCTCGGTTTTTAGCATATCACCCTAGATCTATCATAAAAATCATACAAAATATACATGTAAGCATAGAAATCAACCACAACATACACATAATGATGGATCTACACTTTTTCTTGTATTCTCCCCCACAAAAACTCATAAAAACCGAAAATAAGGGGATATGAAACTCACCTTGGGTGTTGGTTCGGTTTTTGAAGAAAGAATAGAAGAAAGTTTGGTGATTTTCGGCCTTAGCACCCCTTGATGAAGATCTCGGCCTTGAGGTGTTTCTAAGATGATGTTTAACTTGCAAAATCCTCTTGAAAGCCTCTTAGAATTCTCGAAATTTTTGGAGAGGAAGGAGAGAGTTTCTTGAGTGAATTTAGAGAGAGTTTGTGAGGTGTGTGTGTGTGGGTTATTCTCGGCCGAAACAAGAAGGGAGAGGGAGAGAGAGAAGAAAAGACCTTGAGGTGATGCTTACATGGAGGAATGAGATATTGCATGGAAAACCTATGGGCAATAATGAGGTGGCACGCTAAGGTCAACCCTCCTCTTGGGCTTGAGCTTTTGGGCCGAAAATAATGGAGGAAATGAGGGTGTTTGGGCCTTAATTACTTAAGCCCAATTTTTCTTGGTTAAGTTGGGTGATTTTTGGTCCAAATCAATTTAAATGTGATTTTTATGACTTGTTAGGGTCAAATTAGGTTAATTATGGTCCATAGTCATTAATTTATTTCATTTTAGGTTCAACCTAGCCCAAAATATTGAAATAAATGAATGTGGGTCCAATTAGAGCCCAATTAGGGTTCTAAGCCCATGATAGTCCAATTGGAAGCTTATTGGTCCATTTGGATCCAATAAGGAAGTTCTAGTCCAAAATGGACTTAACAAGAACTTCTAGGGTTTTCCAATTGTTTGATGACTATTTGTAGTACTTGTATAATGTATTTGATTGAAGTTTTTGATTCACATTAGCTTGAATGTATGGATTACATGACACAAAATTTCCAGTTGTGACATCATCCCCCCGTTAGAGGGAATTTCGTCCCGAAATTCTGTTTGAAAGCTAGATTTGAGAAAACTAGAATAGGTGAGGGTACTTTTGCTTCATTTGGTCTTCGCGTTCCCAAGTGAATTCTGGCCCACGCTTTGCGTTCCACCGTACCTTCACGATCGGGATGCGACTCTGCTTAGTACGCTTTACCTCACTGTCCATGATTTCGATTGGTTCTTCAACGAACAGGAGTTTCTCATTGCCTTATGGAGTGATTGCCAAAATCGGGACGTAAACCTACTGTCCCTATCCGAGATAATAGATTTTGGCACTCCATGGAGTCTCACGATTTCACGTAGGTACAACCGCATCAGTCTCTCCATCTTGTAGGATTCCTTGATTGGCAGGAAATGGGCAGATTTCGTCAGTCTATCGATGATTACCCATATGGTATCCAGTCCGTCCGACGTCTTGGGTAGCTTGGTGACGAAATCCATAGAAATCCCCTCCCATTTCCACTCGGGAATTTCCGGTTGCTGCAACAATCCTGAAGGTTTCTGGTATTCCACCTTTACTTTGGCGCATGTAAGGCACTTGCTGACGTAGGTCGCGATTTCCGCCTTCATGTTAGGCCACCAATAGTGTTGTTTAATATCCAAATACATCTTATCAGAACCGGGGTGAATGGAGTATCGCGTCTTATGGGCTTCCTTCATGACAACATCTCTAAGCCCTCCAAGTTTAGGGACCCAAATACGGTTCATGAAGTAGTATACCCCATTCTCCCTTGTTTCTAGGTTCTTTTCCATCCCGCGCAATGCCTCGCTAGCTCTATTTTCCGTTCTCATGGCCTCTGACTGGACCGACGCGATTTGAGTGGCCAGATGAGATTGAATGGTGATCGAGAGAGTTTTCGTACAGCGGTTAGAGTACTCCTTCTGACTTAATGCATCAGCTACTACGTTGGCCTTGCCTGGGTGGTACTTAATCTCGCACTCATAGTCGTTTAGCAACTCAACCCATCTTCGTTGCCTCATGTTTAACTCCTTTTGGTTTAAGATGTGTTGGAGACTCTTGTGATCCGTGAAGATGGTGCACTTTGTACCATAAAGGTAATGCCTCCAAATTTTTAGGGCAAAGACTACAGCTCCCAACTCCAGGTCATGGGTTGTGTAGTTCACTTCATGCGTCTTTAGCTGTCGGGATGCATAGGCTATCACTCTCCCACGTTGCATGAGAACGCAACCTAAACCCTGATTTGATGCGTCGCAGTAGACTACAAAGTCTTCCGTTCCTTCAGGTAGAGATAGTACAGGTGCGCTACAAAGAGCTTGCTTCAAGGTTCGAAATGCGATTTCTTGTTTGTCTGTCCATTTGAATGATACGCCCTTTTGGGTAAGCGAGGTAAGTGGCTTGGCGATCTTAGAGAAGTTTTGAATGAATCTCCTATAGTAGCCTGCTAATCCCAAGAATTGACGAATTTCCGTGGGCGTTGTCGGGATTGCCCAACCTTCTACCGCTTTGACCTTAGAGGGATCCACATGGATTCCATCTCGGCTGACTACATGGCCTAGGGAGTTCACGCTCCGCAGCCAGAACTCACACTTGGAGAGTTTGGCGTATAGTTTTTCTGATCGTAGAGTTTCTAAGACTTGTCGGAGATGTTGGCCATGCTCTTCCTTGTTTTGAGAATAGACAAGGATGTCATCGATAAAAACAATGACAAAGTTGTCGAGAAACGGTCGGCAGATTCGATTCATTAGGTCCATAAATGCAGCGGGGGCATTCGTTAGACCGAAGGGCATTACGACAAATTCATAATGTCCGTAACGAGTTCGGAAAGCGGTTTTTGGAATATCATCTTCCCGGACTTTGAGTTGGTGATACCCGGACCGTAAATCTATTTTAGAAAAGTAACTAGCCCCTTAGAGCTGGTTAAATAGGTCATCGATTCGTGGGAGTGGGTAGCGGTTTTTGATTGTGAGTTTGTTTAACTCTTTGTAATCGATACACATTCTAAAAGATCCGTCTTTCTTTTTGACAAAGAGCACCGGAGCTCCCCATGGCGAGTAACTAGGTCGAATAAATCCCTTATCCAAAAGTTCGCTGAGTTGGCTGGATAATTCCTGCATCTCGGCAGGAGCCAACCGATAGGGTGATTTAGCAAGAGGAGTTGCTCCTGGGATAAGGTCAATTCGAAATTCGACCTGTCTTTCTGGGGGCACTCCCGGAAGATCTTCAGGAAATACATCCGGAAATTCACATGCCACTGGAATGTCTCGAACGTTAATCTCCTCCTTGGTCTTGTCCACCACATGAGCCAGGAACGCCAGATTGTTCCTTCGTAGATATTTTTGTGCCTTGACACACGAAACGAGGCGAAGGTTCATGCTAGATTTGTCTCCGTAGACCACTAGGGTTTCGTGATTTGGAAGACGAAGACGGACGGCCTTTTCGTGGCACATAATGTCGGCATGGTGGGGGCTTAACCAGTACATACCGATGATCACGTCGAAACTCCTAATTGATACTGACATTAGGTCTATTCGGAAGACGTGTTGATTAAGAGTTAGGGTACATCCGATGTAGATTTCCCCAGTGGATTCGGTTTTCCCATTGGCCATTTCCACCGTATAGGCTTCATTTAGCTTTTGGGGAAGTTGTTTTAATAAGTGCTTAAACTTATTGCTTACGAAGCTTCGCTCCGCTCCGGAGTCAAATAAGATGCATGCATAAGCGTGGTTTAAGAGAAACATACCGGTAACAACAGAGGGATCCTGAATAGCTTCCCCCTGACCCACTGTCATCATCCTTCCTGTTCCTCCATTTCTTGAATTGTTGTTGTTGGGACAGTCTCGGCGGACGTGTCCAGTCTTCCCGCATCCGTAGCAGGTGTAGCTAGGCCCTGCGCTGTTGCCGCTGACATGGGTGTTGTTGTTGTTGTTGATTCCCTGATTTTGGTTATGGGGAGGGTAAGCTTTGCAGTACTTTGCAGTGTGACCCCCTTCGGTTGCAGCTGGTGCACTGAAAATCCTTGCATGCTCCATAGTGATGGAAACCGCACTTGTTGCATTTGGGAAGATTACCGGAATAAGGTTTGGAAGTATTTGAAGTGGCTGAGGTTGGAGCATGTGGTGCGGCTGGAGCCGATGTGGTAACGGCATTTACCGCCACTGTCTGCTGTTTCTTGGAGGTGTCGGGGCCCTGACGCCCCTTCCTCTTATTGTTCTTTCCCCTCTTGTCATCTCCTTCCTTCTTCTTCTCAGCCTCCACTGGTTTCTCTCCCTTTTTGTTATTATGGTCGTACAACCTCTTCGCCAGTCTCTTTGCACTGTCAAATGTTTCGGGGTTTGCAGCTCTCACATTCCCTTGAATTGGTGATGTGAGTCCCTAGATGAATCGCTCGATCTTCTTTCCTTCCGAGGTGATCATACCCGGGCACAACAGAGATAGTTCGCTAAATCTCGATATGTAGGCATCAATATTCGCGTTCTGCACAGTGAGGTTCCATAGCTCTTGTTCCATCTTCTGTATTTCGCCTCGTGGGCAGTACTCTGTCATCAACATTTCTTTCATTTCTGTCCAGGGGATAGAGTTGGCTACAGGGAGCGTCATGGATTCTACATGTCCATTCCACCAGGTGAGCGCCTGATCCACAAAAGTGCAAGCTGCGAAATTCACCTTCATGTGCTCAGGGCAGTCGCATATCTCGAATATCGATTCCACCTTCTCGATCCAACGCTTCAGAGTGATCACTCCTCCTTGTCGTCGTCGGTCTCCTCGAACTCGTAGTCGGTGTCCATGTACTCGTCTGGTTCAACACCGTGGACTCTCTCTTGATTTCCCTCGGGTCCGTCCTCGAGCACCCCGTGTGCCTCAGGGGCTTGGAAGAACTGAATGCCCTGATGCTCTCCCTCCATGACGACTGGGAGAAACTATGCGAATAAGCTATCACTTTCCTATGATTCTAACGCTATGGCACAAGCTAAACCGACATCCTATTCTTGGTGGTAGGGGTATAGTTTTTAGGTTCCCTAACTATCCCGATCTCATCGAGACGTGTATTAGTTTTACTTTGGAGAGAATGTAGTTGATCAGGATACATTCACTCCTTGGTATCACTAAGAATAGTCCCAATTTAACCGAGATACCAGCATTATTGTGTTTGATTCGGCGTTATGTTCTTATTCCTAATACAAGCAAGCATATTTTATTTACTTGTTTTGTTCAGAGTTATGTTAGTCCCTCTTTTTGGTTTATAGTTGCATATCCGTGTGTGGCGAGATATGCTAGTTCACTATAAACAATGCTCTAATACCAACCTGTCACACCCCCGAACCAGACGGCGGAAACGTCCGAGGGCTATCGTGACTCATTGAATACCATTACAATGCATATACATGAAACATAGGCATTGAGAATACAATGGGTGGTGAAGTGTTGTGATCTACGTTAATGAAAACGGCCAATCGACAACCTTACAAGTGATCCTTAGGTGCCACTCGCAATTCTTCACACAGCTCAATCCTCCCGGACTTGTGTAGTCCCACGACTGGAGGGAAGGAGAGAAGGTGCGAAACCCTCGGTATTTCCCCGCGTCGATTGGGATAAATGCAATTGCGAAGGGCCCGAAGCCCAACCCGCAATCGTGAGTTACCGACTTTACTAGCAGCACTGAAGAACCCTTGGGGTCCAGCAGCATGTATGCCATTGAAAGTCTTGTTACGTCATGTCGGATCGGTAAAACCCAACACTTCGTAAGTGAGAGAGAGACCTTCGGGCCTTAAGATCAGGTCATTGGGCTAGCTAGGCTCAACGAACAAGATTTTACACTTTTGGGGCCCAAAGATGGTGCATAGACGTCTGCGCACACTCGTATGTATAGTGAATTCTCCATCGTTATTAGTTATGAATCGAAATGTCGTAATGTCGTCGTGTTAGTGGTTTTGGATTTTTATTGGTTCGAGACCGAACCAATTCGTTTAACAACGACTTTTGGTATTGGAGTGTATTGTAATTCATCGACAAGCGTGGTATCGTCAATTGGTCAAATTGCATGTATTAACTAGCATTGAAGATTTTCTGTTTTCAGCCCTTCCTTAATTGTAGAATTTACCCTTTTCACCCCTTTATTTAAAAACTTTCCGGTTTGGTTCTTAAATTAATTTTCTTGACATTTTTATACCAAAAATTATTGAAATAGGTATTTTCCAGCATTTTTATCATAGAAAACAGTTTAAACCCTTGAAATTTCAGTTTTCTCGGTTATAGCCCCTGTTTTTCGCAACTTTTACATTTTTGACCCAATTTGGAAAAATTTTACAACTTTGGTCCCTTTTAAATTTGAAAAGCATTGTAAACCCTTGAAAAGCACATGGAACACTTATAGTCCACTGTTTTACAGAAAAATGCAGTTTTGGTCCTCCAATTTAGAAAATTTCGCATATTGGGCCTTATTGGGCCGAAAATGTCATACTTAGCCCAATAAGCTTGGAATTTATATTTTGAACCCTCTAAACAATATATTTTCAGAAAATACCTTATGTAAACTGTTTTGACTCATCTCACCCATCAGATTTCGAAATATTTCACTTTAGGCCCTTTAACTTTGTATTTTCAACATTTTATGTCAAAAAAATGAGTTTTTAGTCCAAGTTAAGTGTTGTCAAGCTATTTAGCCATTTTCTTAGTATACTTTGCATGTGATAGTCTATTTTATGCTATGATAAAATATATGTCTCGGTTTTTAGCATATCACCCTAGATCTATCATAAAAATCATACAAAACATACATGTAAGCATAGAAATCAACCACAACATACACATAATGATGGATCTACACTTTTTCTTGTATTCTCCCCCACAAAAACTCATAAAAACCGAAAATAAGGGGATATGAAACTCACCTTGGGTGTTGGTTCGGTTTTTGAAGAAAGAATAGAAGAAAGTTTGGTGATTTTCGGCCTTAGCACCCCTTGATGAAGATCTCGGCCTTGAGGTGTTTCTAAGATGATGTTTAACTTGCAAAATCCTCTTGAAAGCCTCTTAGAATTCTCGAAATTTTTGGAGAGGAAGGAGAGAGTTTCTTGAGTGAATTTAGAGAGAGTTTGTGAGGTGTGTGTGTGTGGGTTATTCTCGGCCGAAACAAGAAGGGAGAGGGAGAGAGAGAAGAAAAGACCTTGAGGTGATGCTTGCATGGAGGAATGAGATATTGCATGGAAAACCTATGGGCAATAATGAGGTGGCACACTAAGGTCAACCCTCCTCTTGGGCTTGAGCTTTTGGGCCGAAAATAATGGAGGAAATGAGGGTGTTTGGGCCTTAATTACTTAAGCCCAATTTTTCTTGGTTAAGTTGGGTGATTTTTGGTCCAAATCAATTTAAATGTGATTTTTGTGACTTGTTAGGGTCAAATTAGGTTAATTATGGTCCATAGCCATTAATTTATTTCATTTTAGGTTCAACCTAGCCCAAAATATTGAAATAAATGAATGTGGGTCCAATTAGAGCCCAATTAGGGTTCTAAGCCCATGATAGTCCAATTGGAAGCTTATTGGTCCATTTGGATCCAATAAGGAAGTTCTAGTCCAAAATGGACTTAACAAGAACTTCTAGGGTTTTCCAATTATTTGATGACTATTTGTAGTACTTGTATAATGTATTTGATTGAAGTTTTTGATTCACATTAGCTTGAATGTATGGATTACATGACACAAAATTTCCAGTTGTGACATCGAGGGCTGCCAGAATTTTTTGTTAATTTTCATTTCTCTCACCCCTAAACTTTCTTTCTACGTGCAAGTTATACCCCCGAAGCCTTGGTATTTTCTCGACCCCCGAGGCAAGTCCCGAAGCCCCGAAGATCCCGAGAAAAAGAGTTTTTAAGCCAAAACTCTACCCACATGAAGCCCGGTTTTTGGAGAAAACATCCCAGTTTCATCAAAGAGTATTACGTTAAGAGCGGTAGTGCTGTCCGACAATCGTCTTAACAAGTGAGTGCATAGTCTCTTTCATAAACACGATTTTAATACAAGTATTGTTTGAATGTATTAAGTATACATTTTGAGAGAGTGTATAATCCCTTTCTTCTAACACATAGGTATGAAGTATCTTCTATAGAATACGTACTATGTGTATATATATTATCTGTGTATTTGGAGTGAGTATTGAATGGATATTTTATACAGGTTTTAAGTTGTATATGAATGTATAAGTATATTGTTATCTACTAAAATGTTTGTTAAAACATGGGTAGATAGTTGACTTGTGATAAAATGATGAGAGGCCTCGATGTTGTTGCTGATTCAGTCATCTAGCGGGGTTTAGATGACGACCACGAACTTTTCTAGACAGTCTAGTGGAACGCTGGTAGGATCACCGCCTGTAGGTGCTAATAAACTTGAGTGTTCATTTGTTGTACTCCATCCCCCACATGGTTACCTTGTTTGGCATATATTGCTCAGGAAGCCCCAAAGCATGTGTTGTCGCCCCGATGAAAATCCTTAGGCTAGGTCCCTTGTGATAGTTGTTTTAGGGACGTAAAGTGAGGATAACGGGAATGGGTAATTGGGTTATTTTTGGTTGATGAAATTAATATAATTATTTGTTGTGGGTTGAAATCCCTATATGCTCACCAGGCTCCCAAATCTGACCCACTCAGTTTTTCTTTGTATTACAGGTAGTAGCACCAAAGCGTAAGTTGGATGACCTATCAAGATATTTTGGATTATAGGCCAGTAGTTGTAAATAACTATTGTAAGGCTTATAATGTGTCGTTTATGCTTTTGGTCTGTATCGGAACATGACATCCCATATTCTATTATATAATGAAAATACATTTCTTTAAGAAATGCTTTGGTAAATCTTATTTTATCATATTTTGTTTTGAGAACAAATTCCGCAACTCTTTTAATCAAAGGATTACGATGAAATTATTTTAAAAGCATAAATTAAACCGGTCTTTTCTGGCCGTGAATTTGTGGATATCACACATACTATAACTAGAATAGAAAGGAACTTATTATAAATAGAACATAAAGGAACTTACTTTAACTAGAACAGAAAGGAACATACTATAACTATAACAGAAAGGAACATACTATAACTAGAACAGAAAGGAACATGCTATAACAAAAATAGAAAGGAACATACACCCTTTTACGAGAACAAGATAACACTAATGTGAAATCACTACTTCACAACATAGCAATATACTTGTTATGTCGCGTTTTGTAACCAGAATCTCCTGGAGGGAGAGCGGGCATTGTATGTATAGATCTATACGGGACTAACAATCCCACACCCCTGACTATTAGCTACAGTCCCACCCGGCATGGCCAAGGGGTGACAAATGTCAGATATTCGGTTTCGACACCAGAAGGTTGTCATGTTCATTCTTGTCGGTTAGCATGGTTACAACCTTATCACATTATAACCCTAATTAAAGCAACTTAATTACAGGGTTGTCATTATACCAGTAGCATATGCTTAAAACTACTTTGTATTAACCATGTCCCACCATAAGCTAAACGGTTATATGGGACTTAAAACTACTTTTAACAGAAAAAACGGAAAACATTCACCTCATCACTTTATGGAGAATTAAAAATTTTGTCTAAATATGTTATAAGTACAATAACACTTAATCAGAACGGTTCTATGGAGTAAAACTACTTTTCAGTTGTAAATTAGAAACTATAGGACTTTCTGGAACAAACTCAATCATTTTCTTACACTAAACAACCATAACTAAATACTTATGAACTCACCATCATGATATGCTGATCCTCTCTTTCAAAATAACTTGTATTCTCAGGAATTTAGTAGACATCTACACTCCAGGAGATTTTGAAGTCAACTTAGTACCGTGCTACGTCTTTTGTATTTTACTATATCAAATTTGATGTTGAATATTAACTGCTTGAGCACTTATGTAAAACCATATACATTATTAATGCAATGGTTGTTGTAATTTGATTACTATAATGCATGTGTTGTGATACTTGACATGACGTCCTCCACCCCCAAATATTTCTGCCAATTCGGTGTGGGGGTGTGACACCTCTCCACCGGGGGAACATACTCATCTCGGAACATCATAGAAAACCTCTCCCATGTAACTACAGTGTCCTCTACAGGAGTATAAGTGGCTGTCACAAACTTCCACCATTCCTTCGCTCCCAAGCGAAGCTGGTTCAGCGCGAGTTGTACCCTCAAGTGATCTGGACATAAACAAGTGTAGAAACACCCCTCGATATCAGATATCCATCTCATTGCAACCATCGGATCTTGAGAACCATCAAACTTTGGTGGCTTCGTGTTTCTAAACTCCCGTTATAGCAACGAGTCACCCCGTTGTGGCCTGGCAGTAGCGACAGTTGCGGTGGCTGCAATAATAGCCGCCTTTGTAACAACATCATATCACTTATCAAACGTCTCGATCATAGTGGTATTTATAGACCCAAACATCTCCGGAATAGCCTCTCGTATGGCTGCGGCCACCTCATCATGAATCATCATGTGAATCTCATCATCGCTAAATCCACTGCTCTCTAGGTTGTGGTGCGTACCCACCATGATGTCTCTGAAACACAACACAAAATAATCAGAGACTCTCTTGAGTATACCCACACTCGATCACTCGTCCCTGCATGCTCCTCAACATCCTAAGGATTCTTACTTGGACTGCCTATAGATCCGATGTTTTTAGTAGTACGAGCCCAATACTACCTTCCACACCAACCTGTATTCACCCCAAGTTCTCCTCCTAAGATTCTAATTCACAAGTAATCTATGTCTCAAAAGTCATAGACTACTCTCAGTAGACATTTCATAAGCTCATCTAGGTGTTTCTCCTATATTTTCTCTCAAATCACGAACCATCTCTAGGTGATCTCTACTAAATACTCTTACTCAACTCATACTCAAAAGCAAATCACAGATAACAGCAACTCCTAGGCTAATTCATCTCAAATCAAGCCACTCTAGACCATAAATATGAAATACCTAGCCCACTCTCTAGCATGCATAATGTCTCATAAAATATCTCACAAATATCCCATAACACAAAAGTAAGGGTATTTTGGGAAATCATCGTTCGGTCTCTCGCTGATTGTACACACTGCTCCAACTGGTTATCTCTTAAACTCTTTCTCATTTTAGAAAAATTATCTCTTTTTGAAAAAAAAAATCTCAAATCCTCAGTTTGAGTCCAAACACACCCAGAGGTGAATCTGGATCCCTCAAACCAAAGCTCTGATACCAACTTGTAACAACGTATATTTTTAAACCAAAATTTTCATTTTAAAAAAACACATATATGTCAATCCGAAAATCACAAAAGTGTAACAATATCAAGTCATTAAAACACATATCCAAAAACTGTATAAATCACAACTCCAAGATCCTCACAAAACATAACTCAATCTCTGATGTGTGTACAATCAAGCTGGCACCTTCCCGTAATCCTAAGAAGTACCTGAAACACATAACACGGTAAGCACGAAGCTTAGTGAGTTCCCCAAAATACCACGTACACAAACAATAAGCCTCTCATGGATATAGCTCGACATGGACCCTACAGTCTCATACATATCAGTAAGGACCCTCCGATCTCATGGCTCGGTATGGACCCTCCAGTCCTGTGTCTCAGTGGGACCCTCCAGTCCCACAGCTTGGGTGGACCCTCCGGTCCTAGCTCGGTAAGCTCAGAATAATACACAGCATAAATCACAAAGACATAATGCAGGATATCACAATACTCAAATAAACACATAAGACCCTATGGTCACACAACTCAGATTACCACTCTAGGTATGTATAGTGAGAAGACTCACCTCCTAAGAATCGGATAACCTCGAACTCGAATCACCGGTCTAGCCTCCGCCTAACACATACGATAATTATCCCTAATTAATAATGACTCTCATGAAGCTAGACTAACCCTTCTATAAAATCATAGAAGGGTAAAAGACCATTTTACCCCTCCATGGGCTTAATAGTTAACAAAATAACCAAACCCTAAAAGTCAACCAAAAAGTCAACGATAGGGAGTACGCTGTGCGTACCAGCTCTCTACGTTGGGCGTACTCTGCTACCATGCAGGCATCGGGGATGCTCGATCACTACGCTGCGCGTACTGGGATTACGCCCGATGTAAGTCCCAATTTCACTCTTCTCACTCATTTGGTCTTATTCAGTTAAGACCTTGGCTAAAGCTCATATATCATGCATGGCTTGATTCCAACATCCAAGATTGGATTTTTATGGCATTACACCACTAAATACACTCGAAGGCGTTGATCATAGTCTCTGGATCTCATTATCTCATAAAGTCTCCAAATTTTGGGACAAAAACCCTAAAATACACTATTAAGATGCACAAATCAAAAGAGTGAGAAAGCTTGAAGCTTTATACCTTTATGTGAAGCTCCCAACATAGATATGCTCAAATCCAAGGTCCTGGACTCTCACTCCTTCTTTAAAGCTTCTTCTTCACTTTAAGAACACAAGAATTCACTTAAAAAGCTTTCAAATGCACTCACAAGCTCTATGAACGAAGATTTATCGTTAAGAGGGTTTGTTGTCTGAGAATGGTGGCCAGGAATGAGGCCATCATATCCTTTATATAGGGGACTCACCCCAAGTTAGGGTTTTCACTCTAGGCCTAGTACGCCCAACGTACTAGGTGGCTTCTGCATCAAACTGCACACATATGAATACGTTGAGCGTACACCTGAGTACACCCCGCGTACTCATTTACCACCTTTTCTCAATAGAAAGTGCTAAAATGGATGAGTTCTCAAAAGATCAAGGGTTAAAAATTATACATGGACTTGGAATGTTACATGAACTCTCAGGGAATGATGCAGAGCTTTTCACCATTCAAGATGTCCATGGTGTCGTGGTGAATAATGCACAACAAGAATTATTGCGGTGGCATGTTGAAAATGCCAAAAATAACCCTAAAATCATTCGTGCAAATGAAAAGTGCGCATGTGGTGTCATAGAATCTATTGATCATTTCAATTTGGGAACAAGTATATCATCTAGAGATGTAACGAATCTTTCAAATGTGAATTTTGATTGTTTTGTCCCTGCAAATGAAGTAGTCAAACTTTGCTTATTTTTAGAGAGGTGGCGATGGCTAGAAGTTGAAAATCCTGATGTCTTTTTGAGCAACCTCAAATTTGTACGTGTATGTTACTAAATTGTAAATTTTCCTTTACATTCATAAATAAAACAAATTATAATAATATTTGCCAAATTTAATATGCAGATAGGCAAAGGGTTTGTGTCTTAATACATTATATCATTTTTTGTTAAAACCCTCGAATCATTCTATCCAGATTACGTTCTTATTCCATTAAGGCCATTAAATAAAAAACAAAGAAGCCATGAATACCTTTTTTTACACACAGTTACATATTTAATCCAATTTTTTTATGCAGTTTGCTTTTGATGTGTTTGTTCATCTATCTGGTCTTGAGCTATCTCTTTATGATTGCATTGATAAACTAAAAGCACTGTTGTGGGGACAAAAGGGGAAAACAATATCGAGTTTAGGTTGATCAACTTTTCCATCACGAATTTATTCATACATGTGGCTTGTGAATTTCAACAATGGGAACAAACTGGTGAAGAACAACACGGTTGTTTGTTAACATTTGTAGTTAGCTAAAAGGCAAAGGTTTTTAATTTTTTAGCTATCATTAATCACTTTATTACCCTTTAGTGTTTATTGATGTGATGTGTTTTTTGTTGGTTTTAGGGGATGAAACCTGCAGAAGGATTAGATTTGATTCATGTGCATCAGATATGGATCGATAACAACATACAGTATATGCGAAATGATTGGGCCTTCTAAGCTTGTATGTCATGCCAACTTTTTAAATATTTTGCATGAATAAGTTGCATATTGTGTATGAATGTATAAAATCTTTTCTTTTTTGGATGTGACATTCTTTAAAAAAAAAGCTTAACATGTACCTTAACAAACATTCTTCTTCATGACTCATATATTAACAACCTTTATCCAATTCACATGAATTGCACTTACTAAAACTTTATAATTATATTAAAAATGACAAAGCAACAACTATTGCAAGTCGATTAGTTTACAATAAAATTTAACCCCGCAACAAAAAACATAGTCCATTTATGAGATTTAGCTTTACTAATGTACTTTTCATTTTACCAACAATAGCAACATAGTTTTAGTTTTTCCCCAGAATAACAGTGAAGTTCATTTTATTATCTTACCGAAATCACTTTTTGTGGGCCGTGCTAAGCACGACCCTTTTAACTTCACTAGTATATATATATATATATATATATATATATATATATATATATATATATATAAACCTAAATTAAACTTTTAAATACCTTTTACCTTATAAAATTCATATCTACATCAAAGTGTTTGGTCTTTCAGTGGAAAACAAAAATTAAAACTACCTTCATAACAAATTCATTATTATTAAAAAAATTGAAACAAGAATCAAATTTTTTATCCCCAAATCAAATAACACTTTTAATATCCAAACATTTTCCCAAATTACTATTAATTTATAGAAAAGCATCTACAAGGAAATTTGATAATAGTTACATAAACTACTAAAATCTAAACTAATCAAACTAACAATATTGTACCTTCTTCCCAACAACAAAAGACGAATTAGTTATTCGATTGTTTTGAAACATAATGCTTTCCAACAAAATATTCAGATGGCGAAGCATAATACTCCCCTACATCTTCAAAAAATGAAATCCCTGATTGTTCGGATCCAGGTTTCTATGTGATAGTATTTAGCATTATGAATTATGAATAAGTGTTTCCTAAAAAAGTCAAGGGAAAAAAATGCAGCCACAACGGTAAATAACAATGTATAATACAACTTGGTTTGAGTATAGTTTTCTCGTCTTGAATGAACCTTTTAGGATGCAAACAAATAGACTATTTTACTTGTAACAAATCAGCCAACGCAAGTTATATGATCAATATAGAATCAACCCAAAACAATAAGTAATTAACCAATAAAGACACTGAAATTTTTAGCGTAAAAACTTCTCAAGAAAAAGAGTAAAACCACATGACTACTAGAACCGCTTCAAATCCAACATCTCCAATATTAAAGAAATATAAATTCTTTTCTACATGTACTAGAGGCATACAATAATCATCATACATTTGGAACTAAATCACATCAAGTATATGGTATCAAATAACAAAAAGAAATGATGAAGATCACAAAAAACGTTGCTAATTTCCAATAGCAACAGAAGCGACGGTTCCTGAGCCTATGGAACGGATCTGTAGAACTCAACCATTGGATATGAATTTCTCGATGTTAGGAAGACGTTGTCCGAAAATCAAAGAAAACGAACTGTTGGATCTTGGGAAATGATGAAACACTGCAAGTGTATCAAGAAAAACAGGAAAAGAAGGAAACCTATCTTTTGCTCTTACTCTCTCTATTTGGTATTGTGATTTTTTTGTGTGCATCATATGGAACATTAGGGAAGCAACTAATGCATATAACATGGGCCAATATGGGCTAAAGAAATGTTGGGCTACTCATGGGCTAAAATAAAGGGATATATATAGTAAAGTCCCAATATTTTCATCGATTTGACAAGAAAGTCCTAAACTTTATTTTTTTGACAGTATAGTCCAAGTTATCGGCAGTTTTTGACACTTTTACCTTTTTTTCCCACTTACTCGGTAATTAGGACTTTTTGGTCAAAAAAATAAAGTTTAGGACTTTCTTGTCAAATCGTCAATTAGGACTTTACTGTCAAAAAAATAAAGTTTATGACTTTTTTGTCAAATCCTTGAAAATATTGGGACTTTAGTGTATATATAATTTTTTTGGTTTGAAATTTAATGTTATGATACTCTTTAAGCATAAGACTTATTGAAACCTTCTCTAATCTGCTAGATCCTATTGAAATCTTTTACGTTTGCTTCTTGTTAAATCGTTTTTTTAAATCTCAACAAACCGACATTGAAAAAAATTGAGATAATCAAGAAAGAAAGAAAGAACTAGGGTTGTGTTGGTTTTTTGTAGTCTCAAAAATGGAGAAATTAGAAACCTAAAAAACGAAATTGCCCTAGCTTTATAACAATACAAACAACACATGCCTAGTCAAAAGGGTGTGAATGTGGAGAAGTGAAAGAAGGGAAATTTTTTTTTGTAGTTTCTTATTTCTCCATTTTTGGGACAGCAAAAAGCCAACACAACCCTGGTTCTTTCTTTCTTTCTTGATTATCTCAATTTTTTTCAATGTCGGTTTGTTGAGATTAAAAAACGATTTAGCAAGAAGCAAACGTTAAGGATTTCAATAGGATGTAGCGAATTAGAGAATGTTTCAATAACTCTTATGCTTAAAGAGTATCATACCATTAAATTTCTAACAAAAAAAATTATATATACACTAAAGTCCCAATATTTTCAACGATTTGCCAAAAAAAGTCCTAAACTTTATTTTTTTTACAGTAAAGTCCTAATTGACGATTTGCAAGAAAGTCCTAAACTTTATTTTTATGAAAAAAAAAATCTTAATTACTGGCTAACCGGGAAAAAAGGGTAAAAGTGTCAAACACTGCCGATAATTTGGACTTTACTATTAAAAAAATAAAGTTTAGGACTTTATTGTCAAATCGATGAAAATATTGGGACTTTACTGTATATATCCCTAAAATAAACCCAACAAATCTCCACCTTTTAGACCTATGAGGAAGATTTCGCCATCCCGACGCTCAAGCAACATGTCTTCAACTTCTCCCTTGCTAAAGATTTAGTTAACATATCAGAACAATTATCATTGGTATGAACTTTTTCAAGTTTAAACAAGTTGTCTTCAAGAGCATCTCTAATCTAATGATACATCACATCGATATGCTTTGATTTTTTTTTTTTTTGAAGCATTGAATTCTTAGCAAGGTGAATAGCACTTTGATTATCACAAAAAACCATGTAGAGTTTTTGTAGAAAACCAAGCTCTTGCATCAATCTTTTTAGCCATAATAGCTATTTGCATGCTTCTATTGCTGCCATATACCCAACCTCAGTTATGGACAAGGCAACACACTTTTGCAGCCTTAACTGCCATGCCATAGCTCCCCCTTCAAAAGTCATCAAATATCCAGAAGTGGATTTCATGTTGTCCTTATGTCCTACCAGATCAGAATCTGTATAACCGAAAAGCATAAGTCACTACAAGAAAAAGACCCTTTTATGACGCCCAAACGAAGACAATCATTGATTTATGTTACGAAAAGAGAGTGACATTAAAAAAGTGTCATCTCCTCAAAAAATTTAAGGATTTAGGTCACGCATTATTGCGTGCCCTTAAATTAGTGTCTCATGTAAAAAAAATTAAAAACATGTAGGGCACTTTATCTAAAATGTGCGTCCTCTGTGAATGTCGTTTTATATTTTTTTAAGAAATGTGTGTCTCTCTTCTTAGAAGGAAAATGAAATCCCAAAAAAATTTAATCCCCACTTTCTTCTACTACATTCGTTTTGATCTGTTCTCTAGTATCTCCTTTCCTTTGTCTCCGCCCCTCACCCACCTCTGCTACCTCCAACCCACATCGACTCTTCAGGCCTGCACGATGATAATGTATCGGTCTTATCGACCAACACTTCATCCACCATCACCATTTGTAGCTCTCTCACCCCATCCTCACTGTTAAAACTTGCAAAAATCCTTATAACCTTCTAACAACAATTAGATTTCGGCGCTCTGTGACTATCGACGGGAGCAAAACCTAATGTTGAGTCAATGGCATGTGTGTATATTCATGTACAGAACTCGGAGGATGAGGTACGAGTGGCTCTGGACCAACTTCCTAGAGACACAACTGATATCCTTGACATTCTTAAGGCCGAACAAGCACCTCTCGATCACTCGCTCATTATCGCACCTAGTTTCGTTCCTAAGTATTACCTACTAGATTTAGTTTCCGCTTAAAATTTTAAGTTTCATGAACGATTACAACTATGCTTAAGATATATCGTGTTTATTTCGATTTTGTGCAATTTACTAAATCCCAGTCAGGATGATTCAAGAGTATTTGATGTTTCGAGCAAGGGCTATGTGATTATGGACCTTATGGGAAAACCTGGTCTCTCCTTTTCATGATTTAGGTCAAACTTTTGTTAAATTTGGGTTTGATGCAGAGGGAGTACTTTAAACAAGGAAAAGTTGAACAGTGTTAAAACTTGACAAGTATTTGTTTCTAGAAGCTAATTTCAATCAATTTTAAGGTATACCAACATTCATATGTCCCTAATTGATTAATTGTATGATTCAATAGGCCTCTACATTTATGTGTGACAACATGGAATGTAGTTGTTGTTAAACGATGGACTGAAGTTGCATCCTCTGAAGAAATTGCAGAAGCCATAGATGTACCTAGTCTTGTGGGGACCTGTTTTGCATAATTTGATAAAAATAATAATTTGAAAGATTAAAATTACCGAATATAGGAGGAAATTACTGAGTTATATCACCAATAATAAACTTAATATGTAGTTAAGTACACATACTTGTCAAGTTTTAACAGTGTGTTTGAATGATGTAGGATATGAAAAGAAATAAATAATTAGATTTCTTGAACCTCATTAAAGTTTCATCAATAGTTTTTTGAGAAATTAAATATCATCCTAGCTTTTATTCCTACATATCATCCTACCCAATTAAATGGTGACATGTGTAACATTTAATGCCTTTTTAATGAAATTTAAAGATATTTTAGGATACTAATATGACATTTGTCATTATTTAAATGGGAAGGAGGATTTGTAGGAACAAAAGGTAAGAGGATATTTAATTTCTCATATTTTTTTTTTACTTTTTTACTAATAGGAAAAAGAGAAAATTGGATGAGTATGAGTCGGTCAAACGGTCAGCCATTCAACCAAAAAACAACTTCTTCTCAAGGGGCGGTTATTCCGATCTGTTTGCTAGTCCTGCTAACATGATGGATAACAAAGATCCCATGAGGAAAGGTAATCTCATTTTGTTTATCTAAAGTTATTTAAATATGATAGATGTAAAACATTTTGTAAATCTAGTTACGTAAGTAATGTATTTTTTGGTTTTAATTTAACCGATGATTTTAGTTTTTCTTAATATATGTTGTTTATCACAGTAGGTAAGTAATATCCTTTCAAACATTAACTTTCCTCCTCACTTTCATCCCTATCACATCTTTAAAGATTACCCTTTTGCACATATTTCTCATACAACTGTCTGAATCTGAGTAACGACCATTTTACCCTTCTATTTAGAAACGATAAAACATCATCTTTCCCACTATGGTAAGCGTTCATTTCCCCTCATAATACAAAAAACGAAAAGACCCACCCTTTTAACCTTTTTAATCTTTTATATTCAGATTTAAATATGAAGGTTTGTACTATAATGGGAGTAGCACATGTACTAAACATCTTGCATTTTTGTAGTATCACATTGTGTTGATTTTATTTAGTATAGAAAACTATGCATGGTTTATTTTTCAGGGCCACGAACTTGCAAGTCACTTGAGTTTCATGGGTGAATGGTTGAAGGAGGAAAGTTGATATTGATATTGTACAACTGACATGATTATTGAAGAGGATTTCTGTGAAGTTCTTGATCAAGAGTTGGGATTGATATTGAAGCTAAGAAACGTGATGATTGGTGGGATACATGAAGGGTTTCAGAGCTTCTTAAGACAATTTAATGATAAGTTACTGAAACAAGAAGGTACCCCTTTTATAGCAATGTGATATTAGGTTATATAGCTAGTGAAAACCTCTTAATAACAATGTACAATCAGATCCCTTTAATATCAATGTATTACAATTTTTTGACATGACGTTATTCGATGAAATTGATTGTTTTGGTATATATTTTTTTCTATATTTTTGTATTATGCGTAAAAGAGTATCGTAAAGGCACATCGTATATGCATATCGTAAATAGTTGCTGAAGTTTATGAGACACAAATGTGTGTCATCTTCATTTATGACATGGGCTTTAATGATACACAATGCGTGCCCTAAACGCACGTCGTAAGGTTACGACACGCAAATGCGTGTTGTCTTCCTTCATGACAGGGCCTTCCTTGATACACGTTACGTGTTGTAAATGAGCGTTGTAAATGTGTGTCGTAACTGTGCGTCGTAAATAGATGACGCGCAAAAGCGTGTTGTCTTTCTTCATGACATGGCCTTCCTTGACACACATTTGCGTATCGTCTGAGCGTTTTACAACACACATTTGCATCTCGTCTGAGCGTTTTACGACACACATTGCGCGTCGTAAAAGATTGTTTTTCTAGTAGTGTGAGTGCATAATGTTTCCATCACCCATTTCCTTGATTTTCTTTTCTTTCTTTTTCTTTCTTTTTTCTCACTTTCCCTTTTCCTTCCTTTTCGTCTACATACCATTAAAAAAAATCCTAAGTTATCATTGGGGTTCGATCAAATGGTGAGAATGCTACCACCAATCCTTTCCTTTTCGGTTTCTTTCTCCTTTCTTCCCTTCACATTTCCCTCATTTAAACTACTTCTCTATAATCTAAACCAGCCAGCTAAAAGAACACAAACCTTAAAAAAAGCAAAAACCCTAAGTGATTATTAAGGTTTTGATCAAATATAGCACCCATACGACAAAGATCTTCATATTATCTAGTTTTTTTTTTTTCAAAAAACTTTTTAAATAGATATAGTTTGGTATTTTGATCAAATATGACATACAAAGCAATTATATATGTTTGGAGTAAATGAGCATATTCGGATAGGATGATGTTGTTAATTGCATAGTAAGAAGGAAATTTAAGCAATATTTATCATTACGATGAAAAGATCAAACCCAAAAAGTAGAAATAGATAAGGGGACGAGATGTTTGAAAGTGCACTATTTTCATTTCAATCTCAGTATCTAGTTTCATATTGTGAAAAAAATAAACCTAATACGCTTAATTTATGGATATGGAAACCATTATCATTTACAAGGAGGGGCTTCCTGGTTGATACACATAATTTTCCTGATCCCGTCTTTAGTTTGGCTATTTTGTGTTAATCATGTTTGTTGATGCTTCTTTTTGTAAAAAAATGGCTCATTTCCAATATAATTAACCCATGAGTGAATATTGGTGTTTGTTGAAGCAGGCCAAGAATGTTTAGATAAAGCATAATTTTTTTTTGTGTGTATTTATGGGTTAGGATGCACAATTACGCCGGTGGACACTGTAGCTGAAGTATGTGAAAGAGTATGGAGTCACCAGAGCATCTAACGAGGGAATGGATAAAGGATGGTTGGAGACCGGGGGGGTTGTCCTGGGCCACTATTTGATTTTCCTGTCATAATGTAAAAATTTCTCTTAAGATACACCCTCTAAAAAAATTATATACAACTTCTAATATAAGGTGCAACTACAACAAATATTGTTGTGTATTATACCACTACTGTGGGGTGTTTTTTTTTTTTTTTTCTTTGGAGTATTTAATAATTAGTTGTGAGATCCATGTAACGGATTGGATAAAACAAAAAAAATTAAATATGAAGGTTTAAACAAAAATTTATTTAAATTTTAAATTTGAATTTAAAAGGAACATATCAAATACTATATGAGTTGTAATATTGTAATTTATTGGTTATTTTCAATTAAAGCAATTATTAATTGAGATGTAAGTATGATGTGCTAATTAAAAAAGATAAAAAAAAAAAAAAATAAGAAAATAACAAACGGAAAACATATTTATTCAAAAATACTAAAAGATGACATGTATTCAAATTAATAAAAAAGTGAATAGAACAAAATTATTTTCGATTATTAGAGAGGTTCAACTTTCAAATACCTAAAACTTCCTAAATAATTTTGAAGGAGTATAAATAAATAAATAAAAATAAACCATGTACGGAACTGGAATGTACAAACCCACGTTCAAATCTTGTGCGGTGCATGTTTTTTTTCTTTTTGAGTATTTATTTCTTTTAGAAATATGTAGGAACTTCGACGGAATAAAAAAAATGTTTCTAATTTCTTTTCCTTGGAATTCTCTAAACTTTGTAGGAAATACCGATGCATTATTTGTTTTCCTCGGAAACTTTCATAGAAAAACAAGCTACCTCTCAAATTATGAAGTGTAAAATGTTTCTATATATTTCAACAATAATGATGAGTAATATATATATATATATATATATATATATATATATATATATATATATATATATATATATATATATATATATATATATATATATATATATACATTAAAAATGGACCATTATTAGGAATAGTAAATTCAGGTTGTTTTCGACAGGAATGGTCCTTTGTTTATGGTTGTGTGTTCTCTTCTGTCTAATGTTGTTGTCAGTTTTTTGTGTGGGCATTTTATGCCATTTTGTATATTGTTTATGGACAGGTGTTCCTCATTCACCATTTTTTTGGTCAATCAGCTTTCGATTGTTGTTGTTCTAATCTAGAACCCACCGCCTACCGGTGGCTTCCTCAACCCTCTATGAGTGTTTCTATGGGTGTTTCTCTCTGGAAGCTATTGAGGACCACCATCATCACCGTCTGCTCTTATCATCTCCCTCTCTCTCTCTCTCTCTCTCTCTCTCTCTCTCGATGAAAGACTATTTGCCACCTCGAACCGCTTTGGACTTAGACGATCGTTCCTATTTCCTTTTTTCTCTATCTCCACCCGATTGTTCACTTCTACATGTTCCTAATTCCAGATACGACCAACGATGACGCTTCTCTGCACGTTACGTTCTCCGATTTCGTCACCCGCTAATCTCTAACCCGATGTTGGCTGACAACATCTAATAAAGATACATGTATATCGCCTATCTCTCCTCTCCTCTATTTATCTACTCAGAGGGTAATCGGCTTTCAATAGCCACTCGATTGGTCCTACAAGAAGCAACTCTCTCCTTGTCTCTCTCCGCTTGATCCATCAATTTCGCTTGGTGTGCTCGATTAGCACTTCCTCAAATTAGTGTCATCTCTCTTCGATAAAGGTAAACCCTAATTTTTCGTTTTCAGAAATTACCCAAAATTGTAGGTTGATTTGCTTTGTTCTTTGTTTAAAGAACGAGATGCCCATTCCCTATGGGGTCTTCTTCCCCCTATTGTCAATCATTATCTTCAGATATTTTTATATGTTTACACCTCTTATGATTGTAATTTTTATAATTTTCTTTTTTGATATGTAACATCCCGTTTAAAATAGAATAATTAAATAATAAATCCAGAACCCCGAGAAGTAATTTTTATTTTTATTTTAAGTTATTATAGTCCAAAATCAAATAATAGTTAGTGGGGTGTTGGTTTCGAGAAGCAAAATGATGATATATGAATCTCTGGGGGTTAAAGTATAAATGTGGGACTTATTTTGAAAAGGTTTTGTAGAGGAGGGGCTAAAGAATAAATATCAGACTTAATTTCAAAGGATTTTGGATGACTGGGGCTAAAAGGGTAAATTATGTACCTATGTTGAAAGTAATTTGTCATGGAGGGGCCATATGGTAATTATTGGGACTTAAGTTCAAGGGTTTTTGGATGGCTGGGGTTAAAAAGGTAAAATATGGACTGATTTTTAAGAAAGGGGAAAGGAGGGACTATATTTGTCATTATGGAAACTAGCTTAAGGTGACCGGGTATATAAACTCGTCACCCTTCTGGAACCTTAACCCTAAGAGAGGGAGCCGCAGCTACCACTCTCACTTCTTCAACTCCGGCGTCGTACCACCCTTATGTCTCCCTTCACCAACGGCGATGCCACCACGTTGTTCCCGATCGGCGAACGACGACGGCAACCACTAGAAGTCGCCATTATTCTCCTTCTTTTTCCCCATCCACCATCATAGAGTCCCAGTCACCACCATGTCGCCTGCCGATTCTGCCATTGAAACACCACCATCACTACGTCGCCGGATGTTGCGTGTAGCTGGAAAACCACTGGGATATGTCGTTGTTGCCATTCCTACCGTGGCTACTTGACCGGCAACTAGAAGAAACCACCGCCCCCATCGGTTGAAGATGCACCTACATCCGCTGCGACCTGTCATCACAACTGGCAATGATGCCGCCTCGAGATGTCCGATGTGGTGTGTTTTACGTGTGCAGCTCATGTGTGTGTGCACGTTGTGGTTGTCGTTTGACTGTGAAAGATCGTTTGGCCAGAAAAACCCCATAAAGAATGTTGGGGTAATCGGTTGGTTCAACGGGTCATGGTTTGGATCTAGTTCATGGTCCAGGAGTGTTTGATTGAGTCATGCTGAAATAAAGGGATTATACCCATGTTTTAGAAGGTGTACAACAGAAAAGGTCAAGTTTGACCAAGTTTATAGGAGATAACGAGATGTGCATGTGCGTGTTTAGTATAAATAGGTGTCTTATTTCTTTTGTTCTGTACCTCCATTTTTCATTGAATGTAGAAGCTTTCTTCCAGCAAGTTTACTTTCTAATACATACGTGAGTAGTGTGTGTTGTGTGTGTTTTCAAAGGGCCTGATCCAACAATTGGTATCAGAGCTTAGGGCTTGTGAAGAGGTACAAGGCCGTTTTAAGAGTCGACTTTAGAAGGGAAGGGGCCTTCGGGTTCATTGTTGCCATTGTAGCAAAATCCGGGTGTTTGGCAATGGCTTCTTGGAGGTTCTAGTTGATACAGATGACAGAAATTGTTGTGTGCAGCAGTGGCTGTGGTTTATTATGGTGATTTTTCAGTAGAAACAATATGCTTTCATAGTAGAGGCGTGAACAAATTCAAGACCGCAAAGATGCAGTCTCCATCCTTGATAAGAAATTTTCCCGATTAAAGAACGCCTAACCAGAAGCAGAAAAGAGAAGCGGAAAGAAATCAGAACATGTGAGTTTTGATTTGGCTTGCTCACAGCAGGTAAAAGAAAACAGAAAAAGCAAGAGCTTTGTTTTCTTGACTGATGGAAGAGGACTCTCGACACGAACAGGTTATATTGGAAAAGGTTGGGACTATCACAAACAAGACAAGGTGATGAATCCGACGGTAGGATGTGGGTATGTCACCGGAAAATGGAGTTACCGAAGATGCGTGAGAAAACGAATAGAAAAGATCCCTCAAAGCAGGTGGCTTTGGGTTTGTTTCATTTTGCAGGTGAAAGAAGACAGAAAAAGCGGGTTGCTTTATTTTCTTGATCGGTGGAAGAAAGCTCTCGTTTCACAGAAGTATTAGGTGAAAACTGTAACGCCCGTAGATCCGGGCTAGTCAATTTAGAGGTAATAGGGGTCGAAAATGAATTTTTGACAAAATATTATTAAGAATACATAATCTCAACCAAGTTTTAGTATATATTACAAGGTTTCGGTACATATAAAGAGCGTCGAAATCCGAGTTATAACGAAGAAGTTATGGTCTGTCGAAGTTTTACGGCAAAACCGGCACGGCACCGAGAGACGTAAATAGTGAATTAATGATAGATCTTCTTTTAGCCTTAGTAATCTAAATGAAAGTCGTAGAATATGTTAACCTAAGAGCGTCCATAAAAAGAACGCCCAAATCTGACTTCTTATGAGGAAGTTATGATTTTTCGAAGTTTCGGCTTAGCGGTGTACAGCCCGAAGTTCGAGTATTAGATCGAGCGGTTTTTAACCGACACAACCTAAACGATAATCAAAGATCTCGTTATTATTAGCGTAACGATAAAAATTCAGACGAAAATGGACATCGGATAAAGAAGTTATAAGATTTTAACGGACCAATCCTATCCCGGCTTGTTAAAAATATAACTTTAAAACTAAAGTCAAAATTAGCCGACAGAGTCTAAACGAAAGTTGTAGAGTACGTCTCCACCTACGCGTGGAAATAAATAACGTCAAAAACGGAGTTCGTATGAACGAGTTACAAATTATAATAGCATATTTACGTATTAAAATAAAGTATAAATCATATATACGTACACATATATATACATATGTATATATCATTAGAAAGGTATCGATGATGCGGTCATTATAAGACTAATGTTGAGTTCTTTCGACATTAGTTTAGTGCAAATATCGTTAAATCTATTTAAAATAGTATTATAAAGGGGTGTTTAGTTGTTTATATAACGATAAGGTCATTAAGTAATTATGGAGGGTAGTTTTTGTAAATTCAATTACTATAAATAAGAGGCTTGGGCTCTCATATTTCTTGCACCATTCTCTTGATTCAAGAGTCTTTCTCTCCTTATCCTCCGAGCATTTCGGTCCCTCGTGATTCGACTTCTCTTTCTGTAGTTTTAGTATGGTAAGGTGAGCGCTGAAGCGCTGCACGAATCTTTCTTAGAAAGATTCAGGGACGAAGTTCTGCCCCTGCAGAGCCCGACTCCTAGCTAAAATCCTCTTGTAAGTAAGTTATGCTTACCCTATTTTAAATATAGTTTATATTTAAAATTAGTATTGTTATTATAAATTTATAATAAATATTTGAGCTATTATTATGACTTATATAAGTGTCGTTATAATATCTTTTTAACTACTCGCGGTACGGGGAATCTGGTTTAAAGGGCCGCATAGGGTTGTTGGATTTCAGAAGTGCTATACGCCAAAATGGTCCTGCCCTCCGGTGTTTTATGTCTGGCCCCAGTCTGTACATAGTGGTTGAAAGTATTGTTTAAACACTTATATAATAATAATAATAATAATAGTAGTAGTAGTAATAATAATAATAATAATAATAATAATAATAATAATAATAATAATAATAATAATAATAATAATAATAATAATAATAATAAGACTAATAATTAGTCACGGTAATATTAGACTAAAATCTAGTGGTGATAATACTAGGTTTTGTCAAAGGAAACTATTTTAAAGTAAACGAAGCGCTGTCCGAGTACCGAGTCACCACCTTCTCAAGTGAGTGCATAGTTACTTTCAGCTGACACATAGATATGAAGTATTTTATATAAATTACATGCTATGTGTGCATATTATCTGAATACTTGCTATCTATGCTGGATGAACGTTTTATACATGTTTTCAATGATTTAAACTGTATATGTATTTTATATCTACAAAATGTGTTGGGTAAAACATGGGTAGATGTAATAGTTGCTGTGTGACAAAATAAAATAATGAGAGGCCTCGTTATAGTTATTCTTGATGATCTAGTCCTCTAGCGGAGTATAGATGACGACCACGGACTATTCTAGACAGTCCAGTGGAACACTAGCAGGATCGCAACCTGTAGGTGTTTATTCGAACTGTGTGTTTATTCGAACTGCGTGTTCATTCGAACTGTGTGAACTGTGTGCTCACCAGGTACACTCCATCCCAATGATATTCCTTTGACTAAGTCCCTTGTGTTAGATGTTTTAGGGACGTAATGTGAGGATAATGGGAATGGATAATTGGGTTGATTGCTTGATGTTTAAAAATAATAACTATATTATTGTGGATTGAAAACCCTATGTGCTCACCAGGTTTCCCAACCTGACCCACTCAGTTTATTTATATCACAGGTGTTGATATGAAGTGACATTACACTGAGAGATTTAAAGAGATGTAGATCACTAGTGTAAATAATTGTAAGTTCTGTTTATGCTTATGTTTCTGTATTAACGATGACATCCCAAACGTTTTAAAATGAAATAAATACGTTTCTTCGAAAATGTTTTAATAACGTATTTACCATGTTTTTCTGGGAACAAATTCCGCAACATTTTTATTAAAAGAAGTACTCTGATTTTTATAAAGCATAAACAAAATCGGTCTTTTCTGGCCGTGAAAATGGGGATGTCACAGTTGGTATCAGAGCATTAGTTTAAGCGAACTAGGAATATGGATTTATTTCTAGACTTAAACTTAGAATGCTAAGCGATGATTGTGATGTGTGAGCACTAGCTTATTTTAGGAATTGTGCCTAAAATGCTTTTATGTGCTAAATACTTGTGCATGACATGTTGTTATTTGTTCGGATCTATCGTCTGTTGCCGACCGGATCTGGAAGCCTTATGTGTTTAGGATTCTAAGCGTTTAACTACGATATTAGAACTAGCATATAAACGTTTTGGGGTGGTAAGGATGATTTAAGACGTCAATCCTAAATTAAGATCTAGATTCACCTTATTCGGTGTATAGATCAAGATGGCAAGAACCCGTAGCGGAAACGTGAATGCAAATGGGAACAGAAACCAACCCCTAGTGATTGAGCAAATACCGGTGATGGAAGCCACTGCTGAGCCAGTCACAATGGCTGGAGTGCAAGCGATGATCCAAGCGATGTTGGATCGTAAAATGGAGGAAACTAGACGTTTGCTCCAGCAAAATCGAGAGGAAGCCACTATTCAGATCGAACAGCCCGAGTTGAACGAAGGGCAGACTGAGGAAGCAGACTACGGTGGAACTGTTGGTCAAGTCAACCCACCAATAGTTCAACAAAACAATCAAGATGACGAAGTCGAGAGGAATGGATGCAAGTACAAGGATTTTCTGACTTGCAAGCCATCGACTTTCACTGGAAAGGAGGATCCGATCGGGGTCATGGATTGGATCTCGGAGATGGAGTTAGCTTTCATGACATGCGGTTGCAGAGGGAAGCTACAGACCACGTTTGCAGTGTGTCAGTTTCGAGGAGGCGCTGTACGTTGGTGGAATACCTTGGGGAAGACTTTAAGCCCCAACAAGCCCCTACAACTGACATGGGCAGAATTTCTGGTACAATTCAAACGAAAGTACTGCTCAACTTAAAACCTGCTCGAGCTAGAGAACCAGTTTCTAACCTGAAGAAGGGAAGCATGTCAATTGATGAATATACCAACAACTTCACAGAGAAGATGGAGTTTGCCTTGCGCCTTGTTCCGGATGAGCTGACGAAAATTGACAAGTACGCAAAGGGACTTCCATGGGAGTACGCGGTGCCAGTGCGTCAGGCACCTACTTTGGAGGCAGCTATCTGGGCTGCCAAGTCTGTGGAAGATATGATTAAGGGAAGAGTTGCCAACAAGATTGAGGTTGGTGAAAAGAGGAAGTTTGAGGGGTCTGCAAAGCCCGATGAGAGAAGCAAGACCAGTACCAGGAAGTTTAGAGGAGGGAGCGAAGAAAGATGGTGCGAGAAGTGCAAAAAGAAACACTCCAGAAAATGTGGTGAGGAGTTGACTTGTTTCAAGTGTGGGAAGCATGGGCATTATGCCAACGAGTGTAAATTCAACAAAAGGGTGTGTTACGAATGTAACGAGGAAGGGCACTTCAAGCAAGATTGCCCAAAGAGAGAAGGGGCTACAAAGCCAAATGTGCCGCCAAAACCAAAGGCAAGAGCATTTCAAATGATCCTTAACGAAGCAGCTGACGATGCACGCAAGGAATCAGGAGTATGGATGGATATATAGAGATCGAATTATGAAGAAGCCATATAAATAGTGTCATATGATGTAGCCTATTAGAGGCATAATCTAGGGTGAACTTGAACACCTATGTAATCGTTTCAAGAAATAATATAAAACCTTTGTTTTGTTATCTGATGTGTTAAGTTGTTGTGTGGTTTTCTTGTATGATAACTTGGAAAAACTGCGGGACAATACTTGGGACGAGTATGAGTAGGTATGAATGGTAGTAGAGACCTATACTACCGGAAGCACATGACTCACACTTGGATCAGGGAAAGTCACAAGGTTACCAAGAAGCTAGTAATTGATGTCATTTTATTCAAGTATGTCGTTACCATTTTTTCGGTAATGACTAAGAAGATTGTTGTTATCCTATTGAGTCCGACTACGATGAGTAGGTTACGTGGTTCAGAGAACCAAGTTTGATGTAGCGTCTGACTTAAACTAAACGATTGAAATCAAAGCGATCAATAGAAGTATCACGCTCGTTGTTAAAGAAGTTGGTAGCTAGAAATGCTACATGTTAAAATGTGATTATATCACATTAGACGATGAAGGAAGGCATATTCCATTCCGGAATTTGACTCTAAGATACCTGAGTCTAAGCATTGCTACATACGATGATAGGTCATTAGAATATGACACATCGGTCAATTGTAGTAATCAAATTAACTTATCCTAAGTTTGTTAGGAAGAAGAAGGAGTCTCTAATAAAGAATGAGGTTGTGACACGAAGGTCATGAATGAAAGTCCAACGAGCAGGTGCAAGACCGAGCACCGCCTGCAGTCAAGGAGTCCAAGAGTTAGATACTCGTTCCAAGCGACATAGAAGTTACAGTTATTACCTAGGATGAAGAGATAACATATGGAGTCATTATAAAATCCTGTTTCGTTGATGATTCAGGGACGTAATCATCCTAAGGGGGAGATAATTGTAACGCCCGTAGATCCGGGCTAGTCAATTTAGAGGCAATAGGGGTTGAAAACAACTTTTTGACAAAAATATTATTAAGAATAAATAATCTCAACCAAGTTTTAGTATATGTTACAAGGTTTCCGTACATATAAAGAGCGTCGAAATCCGAGTTATAACGAAGAAGTTATGGTCCGTCGAAGTTTTACGGCAAAACCGGCACGGCACCGGGAGACGTAAATAGTGAATTTATGATAGATCTTCTTTTAGCCTTAGTAATCTAAATGAAATTCATAGAATATGTTAACCTGAGAGCATCCATAAAAAGAACGCCCAAATCTGACTTCTTATGAGGAAGTTATGATTTTTCGAAGTTTCGACTTAGCGGTGTACAGCCCGAAGTTCGAGTATTAGATCGAGCAGTTTTTAGCCGACACAACCTAAACGATAATCGAAGATCTTGTTATTAGTAGCGTAACGTTAAAAAGACAGACGAAAATGGACATCGGATAAAGAAGTTATAAGATTTTAACGGACCAATCCGGTCCCGGCATGTTAAAAATATAACTTTAAAAATAAAGTCAAAATTAGCCGATGGAGTCTAAACGAAAATTGTAGAGTACGTCTCCACCTACGCGTGGATATAAATAACGTCAAAAACGGAGTTCGTATGAACAAGTTACAAATTATAATAGCATATTTACGTATTAAAATAAAGTATAAATCATATATACGTACACATATATATACATATGTATATATCATTAGAAAGGTATCGACGATGCGGTCATTATAAGACTAATGTTGAGTTCTTTCGACATTAGTTTAGTGCAAATATCGTTAAATCTATTTAAAATAGTATTATAAAGGGGTGTTTAGTTGTTTATATAACTATAAGGTCATTAAGTAATTATGGAGGGTAGTTTTTGTAAATTCAATTACTATAAATAAGAGGCTTGGGCTCTCATATTTCTTGCACCATTCTCTTGATTCAAGAGTCTTTCTCTCCTTATCCCCCGAGCATTTCGGTCCCTCGTGATTCGACTTCTCTTTCTGTAGTTTTAGTATGGTAAGGTGAGCGTGGAAGCGCTGCACGAATCTTTCTTAGAAAGATTCAGGGACGAAGTTCTGCCCCTGCAGAGCCCGACTCCTAGCTAAAATCCTCTTGTAAGTAAGTTATGCTTACCCTATTTTAAATATAGTTTATATTTAAAATTAGTATTGTTATTATAAATTTATAATAAATATTTGAGCTATTATTATGACTTATATAAGTGTCGTTATAATATCTTTTTAACTACTCGCGGTACGGGGAATCTGGTTTAAAGGGCCGCATAGGGTTGTTGGATTTCAGAAGTGCTATACGCCAAAATGGTCCTGTTCTCCGGTGTTTTATGTCTGGCCCCTGTCTGTACATAGTGGTTGGAAAGTATTGTTTAAACACTTATATAATAATAATAATAATAATAATAATAATAATAATAATAATAATAATAATAATAAGACTAATAATTAGTCACGGTAATATTAGACTAAAATCTAGTGGTGATAATACTAGGTTTCGTCAAAGGAAAATTATTTTAAAGTAAACGAAGCGCTGTCCGAGTACCGAGTCACCACCTTCTCAAGTGAGTGCATAGTTACTTTCAGCTTACACATAGATATGAAGTATTTTATATAAATTACGTGCTATGTGTGCATATTATCTGAATACTTGCTATCTATGCTAGATGAACGTTTTATACATGTTTTCAATGATTTAAACTGTATATGTATTTTATATCTACAAAATGTGTTGGGTAAAACATAGGTAGATGTAATAGTTGTTATGTGACAAAATAAAATAATGAGAGGCCTTGTTATAGCTGTTCTTGATGATCTAGTCATCTAGCGGAGTATAGATGACGACCACGAACTATTCTAGACAGTCTAGTGGAATACTAGCAGTCTCGCAACCTGTAGGTGTTTATTTAAACTGTGTGTTTATTCGAACTGTGTGTTCATTCGAACTGTGTGACCTATGTGCTCACCAGGTACACTCCATCCCAATGATAGTCCTTTGACTAAGTCCCTTGTGTTAGATGTTTTAGGGACGTAATGTGAGGATAACGGGAATGGGTAATTTGGACCTGACCGAGGTGGAAGTCAGGTGTCCGGGAAATGTCTTGAATCGAGATGAAAAGAGGGTGATTAAAGATTGTTGTGAACAAATGTCAAATGGTGTGAACAACCAATTAAGGGGGTGATAATCCAAATTGAGTCAATCATGTGATTATCCTTAGGGATATTTTAGTCCTTCTTGTAGAGTTTCAATAAGTAAAGGTCATGTAGGCCACGTTTATTTTTGTAGTTTTAGAATAGTTTAGATAGGGTTAGTTAGCTCCTGATTTGTTGCTTTGACTAGGTAGACGTGGCTTTTTAATCCTCTATATATTGTATGCTGTTGTATTTGTATTGTATAAGAAGAAGAGAGAGTTTAGAAAGATGTAGCCTACGGTTGTTTTGGGTTTGTTCACAGGGGATGTTCCAACATTTGGTATCAGAGCTAACCAGGGAGGTAGGTTCTGATGAAACCTGTGGTGAATGGTTGGCGTCTGTGGATCCATTTGTATGAAGATCGTGGGATCATGAAGAGGTTCTATGTGAACCATAGAGTCCCGAGAAATTACAAGCTCTGTGTGAGCCGAACAAAGTTATGTGTGAGCCCTGAACAAAGTTATGTGTGAGCTGAGTTCAAAACAAAAATCTGTGTGATTATATTTGCATATATGTGATGAGTGATGGAGTGATGGAGATCGATCTATGAGAGTTTAAGGAAGTGAAAGAAAGCTGTGTGCAGAATCCATGGTCTGGGTGAACCAAGAAGAAAAGGAACCTGTGTGGAGAAGCAAGTCAAGGTGAGAAGAAAAAAAATGGATCGGAAACATTGTTCACCTGCAAGTATGTGTGGGTGGGTTTAAGGAAAGAAGAAAAAAAAGGAGGATCAAAACAGAGTGGTGCTTGGTTGTGATGTGTTACAGTTCTGCTATGAGATTGAAGGCTCACAGTGGTATTGACAGATGAATGTCCGAATATGGCGGTTCAATCCCGGAGATGGCAGCAGATGGTTGTTGAGGAAGAAAACAAGCAGTCACGTTGAGAGGAATGAAAGCAGGCAGCTAGTCCGATCACTTTAATTTGGTGATTAGAAGGAAGAATGAGAGAAAGAAACAAGGTCGCTGGGAGAGTTTGGATTAAGGGGGAGAATGTTGGTGTTAATCCTAATTGAGTCAATCATGTGATTATCCTTAGGGGTATTTTAGTCCTTCCTGTAGAGTTTGAATAAGTAAAGGCCATGTAGGCCACATTTATTTTGCAATTTTAGAATAGTTTAGATAGGGTTAGTTAGCTCCTGATTTGTTGCTTTGACTAGGTAGACGTGGCTTTTCAATCCTCTATATATTGTATGTTGTTGTATTTGTATTGAATAATAAGAAGAGAGAGTTCAGAAAGATGTAGCCTACGGTTGTTTTGGGTTTCTTCACAGGGGATGTTCCAACAAAGAACCACCTTGGCGACCAACCATGGTGGCTTCCTCCGTCAACTCCGCATGCTGCCATTTTTCTGTCGCCACCAGCCACCGTGGAAGGTGGCTGTGTGTGTGTTTTCTTTGTAGTTTAAGTGTGTGTACTATATTACCTTAAGTGTGTGTAAAGTTGTGTGATCGGGAACAAAACGTTAACCACCACCACCACCGTGAGGTGGTGGCTGCCCCTATCTACCACCGCTGGCTACCACAAGGTGGTTGTGTGTGTGTGTGTGTGTTTATCTATTAGTGTGTGTGTGTGTGTTTATTTTTGGGTTAAAGCATTGTAAATTGTAATTAGTGAATAGTATAATAAAGAAAACTCATAACCACCACTGTGAGGTGGTGGCTACCGCCACCAGCCGCCGTGTTGGGTGGCGGTGTGCCTTTTTTGTGTTTTGACTCGTTTGGGATGCTTGGACAAAATGGGCCTAATGAAACACTAATGGGCCCAATGAAGCCCAAATTGACCTCAAAGCCTAACCATTTGGCTAATGGGTTAGTATTGGGTTGGAAACCCTAATTAGGGTTTGGAAAACCCTAATGTCTTGAAACCCTAATTTTGGGGATTGATAGGGACCCGCATTAAAATTATTTATTAAACCTAAAATATTAATTAATAATCATTGGCAAATTAACCTAAGGCAATATTGGACTTAATGGATTAAGTCCTTAATGGATTAAGCAGGAACACTTAACCCTAATCGTCATTTCATGTGAAAACCCTAATTTCACTTAGGCCTTGAGTTAGGCCTTTCTATTGGGCTTTGGTGATTAGGTTATTGATGGGCCATCCAAAAACAAGCATATGGATTAGAATATTTAGATAGGCTTTAGGATAAGGCCCGTTGGAAATGTTTGGGCCTAGTTTGGAAAAGTGGGCCATAGGTGGGCCATAATTGGGTATTGATGATTATGAGATATTGGGCCATTGGAGTACCAAGATTTTGGACTAGACTAAATGGATGCGCCTTAAGGAAAGACCATGTAGAGGTTTGGGCCCAAATTGGAAAATTAGGCCATATGTTGGGCTTTAGCCCATTACTTGACTATTGGGCCTTTAGGGTGTGAGTTGCACCTTGGGCTTGGAACCCAATTATTAATTGGGTATTGTTTGATGTTGGCAATTCGGGAATCTGTCAACCAGCAGCGGGAGTTTTATCCGCCGGATTTCAGCAGTGTTAGGTGAGTTCTTCTCACTATACTAAGGGGTCTAAGGCACCAAGGCCATCCCATTGCAATGATATCCTAGTAGTTGTTGTTATGTTGAGTATGAGTTAGATATGCATGCTAGTTCATATGCTAGTCTGGTAGATCTATAGGACTACCTGTGTTACTGTTGGATTAGATGTCTAAGCCCATAACTATTACTGGTATGTACCCGACTCGAGAGTAGCATGGTCCATTTGGGTTGCATATCATCAGGACAATTTCTTAGGATGGACTCTTGAGAGAAGGTCGTATATGATTTGTTAATATATTATAAGTTATAATATATTAATATGAAAACATATGTTTTAATTAGTATTGATCAAGAATTAATTTGGAATTAATTTTGTGATCAAAAGAGACTAATTAAATCTAGGGGGACTAATTATGGTAATTAGTTATATTTATATATGTTGGGCTTGTGATCCATGTTGGACCAAGTTTATATATGGCTACATAAAGAGTTGGGTCACATGAACCATGGATCATAACACCAATGGGTATGGATTTGTGTTATACCCATGACCCTTGGAATCCTACATAAAAATATGTCCATTCATAGCCAAAAACGCCTAGACTTGTACTTAGAGTTCATGGAGGTGTTTCTGGGTGCATGTAATTCTCTCTCAAGTTCCACCTTTGTTTATGATGTGTTGTGACTTCATTTGAGGCTTCCACACTATTAGGGCTAAGCTCTTAAGGCTAAATGCATCAAGAATTCAAGCTACATAAAAGGTATGTTACTCTAACTACTATCTTGTATGGTATACATCAATTGCATACTAGTTATAGGCTTAATACCTTGGAAACATCATTGCATGTATAATCAATGAAAACATAGATCCAAGGTATTTAGGTTTGTATGTGCTCCATAGGATGTTGTAGTATACAAAACCCAATAGTGGTATCAGAGACATGGGTTGTTTTCAAATTATACTTGATGCTACTTGCTGAAAAAAGATGAAAAATTCAAATTTTTTGCTGTCTGGACAGGGGGCTCGACGAGTCCATGTGTAAACTCCTCCAACTTTTCAAGTTGGTTCTTGCACTCAACGAGTTGGAGTCCCTGACAGCATATATTCGAGTTTTTTGGTCTGTTTTGGATTAGAATCATTACCACAAAGTGTTTTTGTTCATAAAATTTGATTTTATTGTTATGATAATGATGATTCTCATCCAATTAAAAGATAATTGTCATAATTTGTATTAGTTTATATGTTTGTGCTAATTTCTTGAAGATTGATGATATGAATTATCTTGTTCTTATGATTTAGTTTAGATTAATAGAAAATTTATGTGATAATTGGTTTTCGATTCAAATTGATCTAAAAGTTGTTCATAATATAAGTTTTTGTAACTTGTTCTCAAGTTATATGAAAAGTCTCATTTACGAATTTTAAAACTCATAAAATTTCCATAAGTTATGAAAACGAAGAGTCTCATTTTTAAATGTTTTTAAAGTCTTCCATAAGAGTTCTGACAGATTGCTTAGGAATGCATAATAACATAATTTTCATATGTATTTGCATTGTAAGGATACGTTTTTCCGCAATTTTAAAATAAAAGAATTTTTTTATTTTATTTAATTGAAGTATCCTTACAATGGCATTTGTGAAAAATTGTTGTTTATATGATTCCATTGATAGCAATATTGGAAAATGGATTTGATTTTTTTGTTTGTGGTAGTGTCATAATTTACCAAATAAGGAAAGATTCTCATCACCCAAGTTTCAGTTGGATAGAAACTTGGAATCATGCAACATGTATTGTATGATGAATAAGAATTTCCATCTTTGGGAAATTAAGACTAATTCCTTGTTCACATGTATATTTGAGTCAACTGAAGGACTAGGAGATCGGGTACACTTGGTTGTGCGTTGGTCAGGTCCACCACAAAGAACGATAAGGCTATTCATCATGATTTTCTAAAGTTTAGTGAATATGGTTGTGCTTACAAGTTTAAGAATAATTCTGAAACATTGGAAATGTTTCAATGTAGACAAGACGAATGAGTAGAATCAAATTAGGCAGAAAGATAAAAGTTTCTCTATAACACCCCAAGTCCGGAAGCAAGAAGTTGGAGGGTGCCAAGTGTAAAATTAAGGAAGCTACTCGACGAGTAGGTATGCTACTTTTCGAGTTGCAGCAGTATTGATCGCAGTTTTAAGTGGCCAACTCGCCGAGTCAGCGGCTTGGACTCGACGAGTTGGTGCTGAACAAAGAAAACCCTAATTCCGAAGGTTGCACCCTATTTAAAGGACTTTATGTCCTTCTCCCATCCTCCTAATCTCCCTGAGAGTTCTAGAAACCCTAATCTTCATGTGAAACTTCTTTGTTGAGGATATTGGAGCCTTGATAAGTGATTTTGGTAAGAAGGGGCTTGAAGATCAAGAGGTTTGCTGCAAAGGAGGGGTGAAGATCCAGGATCTACTTCAGTTGGAGCTTATATTGGAGGTAATAATCTGCTGCTTGGGCTCTTTTGCATCTAGATCTATTATCATGTGAGATTTGGGGCATTTTTGGTATGATTATGAGCTATTTCGAGTTAGAGGCTTAGATCTGAGGTTGCTACTTTAGATCTAGGCTTGTTATGGTCCATAATGTCATAAAGTTTCAGTCTTTGAGTTGTTGGTGAAGCCCATTTTTCCAAAACCCAAGCCCTAGTGTGTTTTAGGCCTAAATCTCCATGGTTTCACGTAAAGTTCGCAACTTTATGTGAGGGTTAAATTGTAGAGGGGTGGATCTATGGATTTGAGCCTCTGCATGGCTCGAATAGCTTCTGAATGGGTTGAGAACAAGAGAGACTCGGCGAGTCACATGGGTGTACTCGACGAGCTGTATGAACATGTGCATGGACTTGGCGAGTTGGAAGAACAACTCGGCGAGTCTGATGAAGATTGCCTTGGACTCGGCGAGTCTGGTCGCAGAACCCCAAACCCCTTTCAGTTAAAGCCTTGGATTAGTGATTCGGTTGGGGACTCAGTGAGTTGGTCAAGATGGAACTCAGAGATTGTTGGACTTGGCGAGTCTTAGGGCGAATCATCGAGTTAAGTGTGTTATGAGAGTTCTCTGGATAAGGGAACTCGGCGAATCGACGGGGTGACTCGGCGAGTAGAGTCAACCAGGAAGGTTGACTTTGACTTTGACTTTGACTTTGACTTTGACCAAGAGTTGACCAGTTTGACTTCCAAGGGTATTTTGGTAATATTGGTATTTATGGAATTGGTTCTTTGGTAGTGTTCTGTGGTGAAGATCGTGTTAGCGGTCGGAGCAGCTTGGTCTTATCTTTTCAGTCGGTAATTGCGAGGTGAGTTATCCTTCTCACTATACTGATAGGGTCTACGGCACCAAGGCTGGCCCTTTATCGAATGAGAATTCGGGTATTGTTTGCTATGTTATTGATTTGCTAGGTCTGCATCCTAGTATTTAGGATGTTATTGTGTTAGTGACCTGGTTAAGGTCGGTATCCTGGTATATAGGGTAATGTTATGCTAGTGACCGGTTAAGACAGAATCCTGGTTAGGATGTGATATGCTATTTGATCTGTTTGATTGACTATCTGGTTAAGGATTGTTATGTGATTAATTTTTTTATGTGCACATGGTTGTTCGAATGGGGTTGGATTGAGGCGGGTCCTGTTTTGTCCTGTAGGCCAACATACCCAGGGCGGATCGGATATTCCGAAGGCCCAGCGAGCGGTCCGGATAGGATGAAGGCCCTAAGAGGGTGGACCAGACGTGCCGAGGCTCGAAGAGTGGACCAGGCCGACTGAAGGCCCAGTGTGGGCGGACCAATCATATTGTAGACTCAGAGAGTGGACCAGGTGGATTGAAGGCCTGGTGCGGGAGGACCAATCACACTGTAGAATCAATGTATATGGCTAGACTCGGAGGGTGGACCAGGTGGACTGAAGGCCCGATGTGCATGGTTGTTATGTATTGTGATATGTTATGAGTATGGTTATATGTGGTTGGTATTTTGGGTAACTCACTAAGCTTTCGAGCTTATAGTTCAGTGTTTTGTTTCAGGTACTTAAGGAGAACGTGGCAAGGCGAAGGCGTGATCGTACCGCTCCTCATATTTTATGATGTGGTTCTGGGGAATACTCTGATGTTAAACTATTTTGAAAACAGATGTATGAACTTAATGGTTTTTGAATGTATTAAAATGTTTTAATTTGGCTCAATTTTTATGGTCGTTACATTCTCCAGTCTAAAAAGATGAGAGAGTACTTTAGTAGCATGTTTTGTGATCATCTGAATGATTATGGAAAACTATATCACAATTGATCCTCTAAAGACATCTTAGTGCATTTTTGTGGCTAAGAAGAGGAATCGTGAATTGTTGAAATGGTTAAATAAAAAGATGAATCATACTTCGTTCCAAAATTGAGTCTTAGAATAATACTCCAAGATTGTATCTCGAGGGACATAATCTTAAGAAAGGTTTAAAACACTTGTCAAATGTAGAGTAAAATGCTTTCTACTCTTGTACATTTGAAATTGGTAAGTTGTGATGTCTTGGATAAGACAAAGACCAACTAAGACCAATTGTGTGAAGTGTTTCTCTTGATAAGAATCAATACTAACTCTTGAATATTTGTTTTGTCAAGGAATGGTTCTTGACATGAGAAACATATATGTCAAGAGTTCAGTGGGAGTTTTAAAGATCTTGAAAAAATTTCAAGAACTAATCAAGAATAAAACATGTTTATCACTAGCACACGACTTGAGGTTTGTAACCTATCATGTTGACATATTCTTATTTCTATGCTAAAGTTGACTATGCTTGTGAATTTTATGAGTTCTCAATTGTTTGCATAACAACCTGGAAGCACTGATAGGCCCTTGTGCTGCTAGGTGGCAAGAAGTTAAGATTGAACAAGTTCAGTCCATATGAGTTTGGATTTGTCACTAACCTTGTCTTGTGATTATGTTTTTGACAAATTCACATGAATATGAACACATACACCATTAAATCTAAGTGTCATAAGGTTTCTCTCCTATTCATGAAAATGATGGTGAGGAAACGCTTTCACAAGGTAGATTTTAAGTAGATAGCAATTTTGATATTTGCATTCTCAAAGTCGTTAGTGGAGCGTGTGTGGTGAACCAACACACTAACATGGACTAGTGAGAATGGCAAAAGGTCTAAACATTATTTAAACACACATGTGAGCTATCTAAGGAAAGGTGTATGAAATCGGGAAGCTTAGATAAAGTTTTATCAAAGCATCATATCAAAAATCTGAACTTTGGTAAGAAAGTCAATAAAATATTAATTTCTAGAAGTCTAGTTGATTTCTGGATACATGTCAAAGCTAGTGGGAGCATAAGTGTTATGCTGATAATTATCATGTTAGTGGGAGCATGATTATTATGTTATGTGTTGCAAGTTAGCAATGTTAATTATAGAAAACAAAAGTGTCAATTTGCAAAGTTGTAGGGTTTGTAAAGTTGTTTTGCTATAATTAAGGAAGAGGAAATTATACTTCATTCCAGTTCTAAAAGCTTAGATTGGGAGTCTTTAATCAAATTTAGTCATGATTACATTATTTGTGTTCTAAAATTCGATTATGATTACGACATCCCTTTTCATAATTCAAATTATGAGAACATGGCAAATACAAATAGAAATATTATAGCAAAAGACTGGTCTAGTATCATGTCTTTATGTGAGACATCATGAATCGTGTCCCATATGCTTTGATATAGGATCGATTACATTTTCTATAATATTCATCCTTTCTAAATTTTCCAAGTGCCTAGGGCATTAAGACGGAAAAGGGTTAGAAGTGGATATGACTAAAATGATTAAGCAATTGTCAAGGACAATCTGAGGTTTACCAAAGATTGGTTGCTCATAGACAGTTGGAAGTATGGTGTAAATTTTGGAAACACCATATTGACATATTCTAAAAAGAGACAACTCTTGTTCAAAAGAGATAGTCAAAAATGGGAATATGGAAATGTTTCCATAGATGGAAGTTGTTCTTCTAATTGTGTAATATTAGAAAACTTAATGCAAGAAGGATGTTCAAAGGAATGTACTTTGAATGTGATACTTCATTTCCTTGGAATTTCTCTCCATTGGAATACTTTGTAATGTCTGTTGCCGAGTCTTTCTGGCTTTTGTGCATAGTCATTATAAAAGGATCAATGCATATAAGTTTAGAATCTAACAGATTTCAGTAAATGGAAAAGAATCTTGTATTCTTACATTTGCGATAAGGATTTGGAATTGTGAAATGAGTATCATTTGAAATGTTGTCAATTGATGTATTCCATAGGACCATAGGTAAACATAGTGTGCATGCTTGGAGCATGGGACAACTATTGTTTTGATTCAAGTATAAAGTTGATTATTCGAAACATTATACAATGAATAATGAGTAATCAATATGGTGATTAAATAAAAGGTGTTTTATTTACTCTCACAGGTATTGGGGCCATATAGGATTAGTATTATTCTTGTGTTTCAGTTTTCATGTTTTGACTTCCCGAATAACTAGGTTATTCAAACCGTCCACAGTCGATCATAATTTGGAAGTAGGTATTGAGGCAAGACTGTCATGAATAGGTTTGTAGTTTGTCTAGCTGGCCTAGACATAGTTGTAGTGTTCATGAGTGCTCTTGGAATAAGATTCGAGTATTGGATTAAACCCACGCTCATTTGAATCACTTCATGGATTTTATCACGAGTAATCATGAGACGATAATATCTTGTATTCTTCAAACAGAGACCTGTGAGTTGTAGTTGCGAGTCGGTTGCACATTGACATATGTAAACGCACCAGTAACTTGGATGTTATAAAACATATCGTTGTGTGTAATTTGTTGAGTGAGTACAAGCGAGCATTTGGGTCGAAGTTTATCCGTTCCTTTTACCCCATGTGGATAAAAGCAATATTTGTGGGCCACTCGATGATTTAGTGATGACAAACGTAAGTGCTCGGCCGACCCTGGACTGATTTGATTTGTTCAATTAGTCGGTCGTCATAAATAGGAAATTGGGAAACAATAGATGGGAATAGAGAATGATTATAATACATGTCTTAGTCCATATGATATTTAGAATGGAGGAATATATGATCACTTATCCAATGGACACGTCATTGACTAGGTCAGAGTTCGACAACGGCTTTTAAGAGCTACGATTGCTAGCCGGGTTTTGGAGTCATACTTGCAATAATATTTTTAGACTTATCTAAGTGGGAGACTGTTAGATTAGATGTCTTAGCCCATAACTATTACTGGTATATACTCGACTCGAGAGTAGCATGGTCCATTTGGGTTGCATATCATCAGGACAATTTGTTAGGATGGACTCTTTAGAGAAGGTTATATACGATTTGTTAATATATTATAAGTTATAATATATTAATATGAAAATATATGTTTTAATTAGTATTGATCAAGAATTAATTTGGAATTAATTTTGTGATCAAAAGAGACTAATTAAATCTATGGGGACTAATTATGGTAATTAGTTATATCTATATGTATTGGGCTTATGATCCATGTTGGACCAAGTTTATGTATGGATACATAAAGAGTTGCGCCACATGAACCATGGATCATAACACCAATAGGTATGGATTTGGGTTATACCCATGACCCTTGGAATCCTACATATAAATATGTCCATTCATAGCAAAATATGCCTAGACTTGTACTTGGAGTTCATGGAGGTGTTTTAATTTGGGTGCATGGAATTTTCTCTTAAGTTCCACCTTTTTTCATGATGTGTTGTGATTTTATTTGAGGCTTCCATACTATTGGGGCTAAGATCTTAAGGCCAAATACATCAAGACTTCAAGCTACATAAAAGGTATGTTACTCCAACTAGTATCTTGTATGGTATACATCAATTGCATGCTAGTTATAGGCTTAATACCTTGGAAACATCATTTCATGTATAATTAGTGAAAACATAGATCCAATGTATTTAGGGTTCTATGTGCACCATAGGATGTTGTAGTATACAAAACCCAAAAGTTACTATCTGATTATCTGTATGTGCATTAGTTATGTTATATGTCGATATGTTATGTGGGATGGGTTGAGGTTGTACTGCTCCGTACGGTAGGGGTGAGCAAACCCAAACCGAGAAACCGACTAAAACCGACGAAACCGAAATCGAAAAAACCGAAACCGACGGTTTGGGTTTTAATTTTTTAAAAACCGAAAAATCGGGTTCGGTTTCGGTTTTTACTCAGAAACCGACCTATTCAACCCGAGAAACCGACCCATACTTAAAACCGACAAACCGCCCCAAGAAACCGACCCATACTTGATTGTTTTTTGGTTGTAATAGACTATTTCGGGCTTTGGTTGTAACTTGTAATAGACAATTTGTTGTAAGACTCATGTTTTTTGAAGTATTTAACTTAAATTTGGTGTTTTTTAAGTATTTAACTTGTTGCTTCATTTATGGAAAATGGGTTAAAACCCAAAACCCATGGGTTTAAACCCAGAACCCATGAAGGTATGGGTTGAACCCAAGAAACCAAAAAACCTCCCAAACCGACCTTAGAACCCGAGAAACCGAACCGATCAGAAACCAATCCTATTGGGTTCTGAAAACTAGAAACCGACCACTTATGGGTTGGGTTGGGTTTGGGTCCATAACCGACCCATGCACAGCCCTACCGTACGGTAGCCAACAAACCCTAGAGTATTCCAGATATGAACTGAGGGTCGGGCAGGGCATGCCAGACTCATACTTAGGACTCATGAGCATTCCAAATACGAGTTGAGGGTCGGGGAGGGCAAGCCAGACTCGTACTGTAGGCTCATTGGCATTCCAAATACGAGTTGAGGGCCGGCAGGGCATGCTAGACTCGTACTATCACTACTAGAAAAAAGGGTATCAAAGACTGATTAATAATCAGTCTTTGATGCGCATCAGGGACTGATTTCAAGTTTTTGTGTACCCAGGACTGAAAATCAGTCCCAGATACGTGTTAGTATCAGAGACTGAAAATCAGCCTTTGATACTATATCGATGAGTCTTTGATATATTTCCTTTGGGTCTCTGGATTTTTGTAATATCAATCCTTGATGCTATCTTTTAGGGACTGAACATCACTCCCTTATACAATCTTTTTTAGTATCCAATATGTTTCTTTTGGGTCATCATGTATAAAATATCAATCCCTAATACTATCTTTCAAGGACTAAATATTAGTCTTTGATATTATCCCATTTGTTTCCAACATGTTTCCTTCAGATCACATTTTATGTTATATTAGTTCTTGATACTATCCTTTAGGGATTAGATATCAATCCTTGGTGATATATCAATTAGTCTCTATTAAAATTCATCTAGATCTGAATTATCAAGGACAAAATGTTAGTCTCAGATAGAATGTGCTTTAGTCTCGGATATGATGTTTTTGAGACTGAAAAAAATTACTATGACTGATATGTTTGGTCTCTGATATGTCATTTATAGGACTATATTTAATATCTAAGATTGATATTCGACAATAGTAATAGTTGAAAACGGAACAAGCTTTATTTCCCATGTAGAGTTTATAACTACAAGTGTACACATTGGAATACGTAAAACTTAAAACGATTAATTATAATAGACTAATAATAAAATCACTAATAAGTAAAGTAGATGTGAAAAATAATACCAAATTTTAAAGAAAGATCTGGACTAAGGATCAGGATCTGATAGATGCGTTTTATCCTCGGGTATCGGATCTTCATCTTCATCAGAAGCACAGGGTACATTTTAAAAGTCTAAGAACTTCAAGATCATAAACTTTGCGATTTTTCCTATTTTCTTTGGTTTTTTTAGCTTCTCGTTAGTAACTTTGAGCTCTTCCTTGCTTTATCGATGTCTCCCCTCCATAGAGTCATGATTTATGCTTCCTACAAACATTTTAACAATCTTTTGATTTAAACACATTACATATCAACAGTGATGATCATTCCAGCTAAAATTAGTTTAGCAGACACCACCTCTCTAATTTGGACAATTTGTACCTGAAATAGTAAAAAAAAGAAAAAGCTAAACATATTAAAATTTATTATAAAGTTAATACAAATAATGAAAAATATTCAGTCCACTTTTACTAAACAAGAGCTTAAAAGACAGAGAATAAAAAAAATTTACTGTAACATGTCTAAAAAACAGATAAGAAAAGAGATTTACTTGAATTTTCTAGTGAGATAGTCTTGTGTTTCCCATATGACAAATCCATCAACAAATTATTGACTTCAGTAAATAAGCCACCATATGGAACCCACCACGGTTGCAATTCCTATTGGATTACTATCTAAGACAATAACTATTTTGGTATGTACTTGACCCGATTATGAGCATGGTCCTTTTGGGTTGCCTTCACCATAGCAATATGTAGGATGATTTAAGGAGAGAAAGGTTTAAATATGATTTATTAATATATTATGAGAATAATATATTAAAGGAGAAATCATATTGTTTAATTAATTTTAGTCAAGAATTAATTAATAATTAATTTTGTGGCTAAAAGAGATTAATTAAATTTAGGGGACTGGACTGCAATTATTGGATAATTTAGTTATTGGGCTAAGGAATGCTAAAGGAACAAGGGGTGAACGAAATTATGATGGGAGCCCATCATATTTTCGTCCATGGCCTTATCCAGAAGGTTCCATGGGCTGCTTAGAGTTTAAGCTGTCCATTAGGGTTTTGACTGAAACCCTAGCAGCCCACACAAGTATATAAAGGACCCCTTAGGCCCCAAAAACGTGGACAACTGATTCTCTAGGGTTTCTAGTCTTTTTTGGCCAGCCTCTTTACTTCTCTTCTTCATCCAGGTTGCATAAGGTGTTTGTGACTCCATTAGAGGTGCAGTACTTGAGGCACTAAGCTTTTGAAGCCAATTCAAGCAAGGAATTGACTGTTATTGCTATATAACAATCAAAGGTAATTCTATAAACCCTAATTTAGTTTATAATATGTTAGACCTAAGTTTATTAGTCTTGGATTCATTGTGTGTACAATAGAGAAACCTAGATCCAAGCATTAGGGTTTGTATGAGCACAAATGATTGTTCTTATGCATAAAACCCATCAGTGGTATCAGAGCCTTGATTGGTTTCGATTGTATGTAATGCTTAATTGTGTTGTTTTCTAAAAATAGAGTTTTTTGCCTCTGCCCGACACAACTCGGCGAGTCAGTATCTGGACTCGGCGAGTCTAGGTCTAACTTGGCGAGTTTGTGCGCCAGACAAAGGGTATTTCGGGATTTAGCTTCTGTTTTGACTTGGATTTGATGCTTAAATTGTTTTATGAAGTTAAAATCCGAATTTTATCTTAATTAAATGTTTATCCTTGCCAAAGCAATAGATAATTTCAAATCTTTTAAATATTGGTTGTTTATGTGATAAATATGGATTATTTAAAGTTATTTGGTAATTATCTAATGACTAAAATAAAATTAGGTCAAATATAGATAATTATGAAATTAATTGTTTAATTTGAATTATTTTTTATTTGATCCCTAATGTTTTGAAATGTTTCAAAACTTGCCCTCAAGTTTTGGAATTTAAAAATTGATTAAAAGTTTAATTTTGAAATGTTAAATTCTAAAACCCTAGTAATTTTGAAAAATTCAAATCACACCCTTATAGTTTTATTAATTAATTAAAGTATATAATTAAAAGTGATTTAATAAATCCATAAAGTTTTGGTTTACATTTAATTAAAATAAAGGTATAATTGACTAAGTTAAACCAACTAGTATTTTAAAAGTGTAAAATACACCCTATACTATATATAACATTAAAAGTCTAATATTATATATGTATGAGTAAACAGTCAGTCTTACCGTTAGTACGCCTCATTCACAAAGCTGGTCTATAAGGGGTGTTTAAGGAAATTGCCTATAAAATGGCGATTAAATAGGTATCCACTCTTACCCACCGCACTCTTGACTAGTGGAGGGTCGTTAGCCGAACGGGTAGGATAGGACAGAAACCTTCCATTATAAGTATAATGAAGTGCAAAGTAACTAAATGCTTATACAAATTCCCAAATCATAGTTACTTTAGGCAAAATGTGAAATTGTATGCTAACCCATGGAATTACACTTCGTACCCTTGTCAAACGTTAGTGGAACGTGTGTGGTTAATCGGCACACTAATTTGGGGATGACATTGGTGGCGAAGGGTGGCTCGATGCTTATCATAGATCAATGGAGCGTGTGTGGCTAACTGGCACATTGATTAGGTGATAGTAGCATTGAGTGCACCACGTGATTCGTATGGTTATTCACACCTTGTTTGTGATCCTCGACATCCCAGTCACAAATAGTAGGGCATAATCGAGATTAAACATGCCATTGAAAAGTTCAATGAATCTCAAAAGATCTAGGAGTTTCAATTCATTTAAAACTTAAACTTCCCTTTCATTTTTCATGGTGGAAATTGGTAAATCGTCATTTACCTACCTTCAAATATTCTGCAACTAGATTACGGCATCCCTCTTCTAGGTTGTAGAGTATTGTGTTGGATCCTAGCTTGATGTTTCATTTGGGTATTACATCAAGAATTCTAATCAACATAACTTGAATTTTCTCCCGTTTTGTAGATGTCTGAATCTTACAATGGTCTTCCCAAATCCTTTGGAACAAGCTTTCCAAATGAAGATGACGTTCCGAGATACAATCAAGGAAATGAGAGTCATGCTTCACTTCCTCCACCACCTCCAATTGTCCTCCCTGACCCACAAGTTCAAAGGATTGAAAAGTTCAAGCTCACTCTAGCCCTTTCGGCAAGTAAACACAAAGATGGGAAACCTGTGTGTGCACACGTCTTAGAGATGAAGTCACACATTGATAGGTTAAGCATGTTGGGTGTCGAGATTTCAAGTGAGTTGGCTGTTGACTGGGTTCTTCAGTCACTTCCTGAATCATATAGTGAGTTCATTAAAGAGTACTATATGATGGATCACGACGTGACCTTCATTGATCTCACCTATTTGCTTATAGCTGCTGAATCAGCAATGATTTGGCATGCTGGTCAAGCAAATTTGTCTGGTGAATCAAACTCCCAAACTTCAAGGGACACTAGCAACATTGGAAGTCCAGAAAGAGCTGAGTCTATGATTGTCCGATGTGTTGTGCCAAAGGAGTCCATTTTCTTTTATTGCCAAGAGAAAAGGCATTGGAGACGAAGCTGCCCTAACTACCTGAGAGATCTAAGAGATGGGAGAGTCAAGACGTATGGCTCTGCTTCAGGTAAAATCCATTAACTAACTCTTTTAAATTCTTATTCTAGATTCTTAATACACGATGTGATAAGATTACATTTTGATGTTTTGCAGGATCGAAGAAAAGAAAGGAAGCTTAATGAAGAAGCTGCTGAATCTGATCACGAAGAAATGGATTTCGATTGCATGGATTCAAAGATCAAATTTTTTGAGCTGCTACTTATGAGTTAGGGTAGATTGCTAAGAAATATGTAATAGCATAGTTTTCAGTTGAATTGCATTGTAAGGACAAGTTTTTCCGCAATAAAATAAATTTTGATTTTATCTTATTTATTTATCCTTGCAATGGCGTGTATGAAAAATTAATGTTTGAAGGTTTCTATTATTAGCAATAATGGATTTGATTCTTAATTATGTTATTTGTGAAGATGTCAAGAATTTACCAAATAGGGAGAGTTCCTCATCGCCCAAGTTTCAATTGGACAGAAACTTGGAATCATACAACTTGGTTGCGTGATGAATGAGAAACTTCATATTTAGAAATTAGACTAATTCTTTGACAAGGTGTCAGTTGAAGGACTAGGAGATCAAGTACACTAGGTTGTGCGTTGATCAAGTCCAGCACAATAGTGACAAAGATATTCGTCATGATTTACTATAGTTTAGTAAATATGATTATACTTATAAGATTAAGTGTAATTCTGAGTTGATTAAAACAGTTTCAATGAACAGTAGAACAAATAAAGAAGAATCAAGTAGGCAGAAAGATAAAAGTTTCTCTATTCTAAGAAGAAGGGAGAGTACCTTTTATTGTGTTTTATGATAAGTCTTAATGATTAAGAACCATGTCTCAATTGATCCTCTAAGTGAGTCTTAGTGCAATTGCATGTCTAAGAAGAGGAATCGAGAATTGTAGAAATGGTTAAATCAAGAAGTCAATCATACTTCGTTCCAATATCAAGTCTTAGAGTCAAGATTGTGACATTGAGTGAAAAGTCTTAAGTAGGTTTATAACACTCATCAAATGTGGAATTTTGAAAAGTTTTCTTATTATTGCACATTTGAAATTAGTAAGTTGTGCTGTCTTGGATAAGACAAAGACCAACTAGGACCAATTATGTGAAGTGTTTTGTCTTGATAAGAACTACACTAACTCTTGAATATTTGTTTTGTCAAGAAATGTTTCTTGACAAGAGAATCTTATATGTCAAGGAGTCAGTGGGAGTCTTAATGGTCTTGAAAGGTTCCAAGAACAAATCAAGAATAAACCTTATCGATCATCACTAGCACACGACTTGAGGTTTGCAACCTATCGTGTTGACATTATTTTGTTTCTGTGCCATTCCAATTGAGTTAATTATGCATGTGAGGTCTATGAGTTCTCATTTGAATGCATAAAGACAAAGCACCTTGATCAATGGAAAGTACATTGATTTGTAAGGATAAGTTGCTAAACTACTTGGAAGACATGGTGGGCACTCGTGTTACCATAAGGCAAGAAATCAAGATTAAGAAAGTCCAGTCCATATGAGTTTGGATTTGTCACAAACTTTGGTTTTGGAAAATTCACATGGATAAAAACTCATACACCATAAAATCTAAGTGTCATAAGATTCCCTCCTTCATGAAAATGATTGTGAGGAAATGCTTTCACTAAGAGAGATTTTAAGAAGATAGCGATTGTGAAAATTGTATTCTCAAATTCGATTATGCTTACGGCATCCCTTTCCATAGTTCGAATTGTGACATTTGGCAATTAGTTTCAACATTTGGAACTTAGTAACATAAGTTCTGAATTGTTTAAACACACACATGAGCTATCTAAGGCAAAGGTGTATATTTAAGAAGCTTAGATAAAGGCTTATCAAAGCATCTGGTATTAGAAATATGAATTTGAGAAATTCAATAGGCACTGTTTTCTAGAAGTTCATTTGTTTTCTGAATACATGTCAAAGCTAGTGGGAGCATAAGTGTTATGCTTATATGATAATAATCATCATGAAAGTGGGAGCATAAGTGTTATGATTGTATGATTATTATGGCAAGAATTGCAAGTTAGCAATATTAATTATAGAAAAACAAAGATTTAATTTGCAATGTTGCATGGGTTGAAAATTGTTTTGCTACAATTAAGGGAGAGAATATTATACTTCGTTTCAAAATCTAAAGCTTAGATTGAGAAATTTTGATATTTTTTCGTCAAAGGATACATTGTGTGTTCTCAAATTTCGATTATGATTACGGCATCCCTCTTCATAGTTCGAATTAGGAGAACATGACACATAAAATAAGATTGGTAAAGTATCGTATCTTTATGTAAGACATTATGCATCATGTCCCATACGCTTCGGGTATTGGATCGATTGCAAATGCTATAATATTTTACCATTCTAAAATTTTCCACATGTCTAGCGCATTAAGAGGGAAAAAGGACTAGAATCGGTTTTGACTAACATAATTAAACAACTATCAAAGGACGATCCAAAGTTCGCTGAGGATTGGTCGCTTGTGAGTAGTTGGAAGTATGGTATTGGATAGACCATATCGACATTATTATGAATAGATAAGATTCTATTAAGAATGATTTGTCATATGGAAAATGTGGAAATGTTTCCATATTGGGAGTTGGATATTGAGAGTCTATGCCCAGACTAGAAACTTTTATGCAGGAAGGGTGTTCAAATGAATGTACTTTGAATGTGAGACTTCACGTCTATGGAATTGTCTTGTAACAATTTCCAATAGAGTACTTCATAATTTCATTAGCTAAGTCTTGGTGACTTTTGTGCTATGACTTTATGAAAGAATCGTTGCATAAGATGTTAGAATCTAGCATATTCTAATAGTAGCGAAGAACCTTGCGTTCTTACACTAATTATAAGGATTGGGAATTGTGAAATGAGCATCATTGAAAAGGTTTTTCAATTGATCTATTTCACAAAGTAAGGATCATAGGAAACATAGTGTGCATGTTTTATGCATGGGATAGCTATTGTTGTAATTCGAGTAATGAGTTGATTTTCTGAAACAGTAAACGATAATAATGAGTAATCGATATGGTGGTTAAATAGAAGTGTTTTATTTACTCTCAGAAGTTGGGGCCATATAGGATTAAGTATTATTGTTATGTTTCAATTTGCATGTTTTGACTTCCAGAATAACTAGGTTATTCAAACATCCACAGTCGGTCATACGTTGGGAGTAGGTGTGAACAAAGACTGCCATGAATCTGTCTGTAGATTGTCTGAAGTGTTTAGACATGGCACAAGTTTGCTGCAGAGTTCATGAGTGCTTTGATAAGATTTGAGTATTGGATTAAACCCATGCTCACTTGGATCACTTCATGGTTTTATCACGAGTGATTAGTGAGATGATAATATTGTATATTCTTGAAACCGAGACATGTGAGTTGTTATTTGTTGGTCGGTTGCACATTGATAATAAGTAAACGCACTAGTAACTTGGTGTTATAAAACTTATTGTTGTGTGTGATTCGATCAATAAATGCAAGCGAGCATTTGAGTCGAAGTTTATCCATTCCTTTTACCCAAAGTGGGATAAAAGCGATATTTATGGGTCTCTCGATGATTTAGTGATGACACCTAAGCGCTTGGCCAAGCCGGGACTAAGTTGATGTGTTCAATTGTAGTCTGTTATCAGTCGTCATAAATCGGAAGTCGGGAAACAATATAGAGAGAATGATTGAAATTCATGTCTTTTGTCTATACGATATCTTGAGAATGGAGAAATATATAATCCCTTATCTAAAGGACACGCGTATCTGATAAGATCAGAGTTGACAGCGGCTTTTGAAAACTACGATTACTAATCAGGTTCCGAAGTCATACAGAAAATAGTTATTAGACTTATCCAAGTGGGAGACTGTTGGATTAGTGTCTAAGTCCATAACTATTTTGGTATGTACTTGACCCGATTATGAGCATGGTCCTTTTGGGTTGCCTTCACCATAGCAATATGTAGGATGATTTAAGGAGAGAAAGGTTTAAATATGATTTATTAATATATTATGAGAGTAATATATTAAAGGAGAAATCATATTGTTTAATTAATTTTAGTCAAGAATTAATTGATAATTAATTTTGTGGCTAAAAGAGATTAATTAAATTTAGGGGACTGGACTGCAATTATTGGATAATTTAGTTATTGGGCTAAGGAATGCTAAAGGAACAAGGGGTGAACGAAATTATGATGGGAGCCCATCATATTTTCGTCCATGGCCTTATCCAGAAGGTTCCATGAGCTGCTTAGAGTTTAAGTTGTCCATTAGGGTTTTGACTGAAACCCTAGTAGCCCACACAAGTATATAAAGGACCCCTTAGGCCCCAAAAACGTGGACAACTGATTCTCTAGGGTTTCTAGTCGTTTTTGGGCAGCCTCTTTTCTTCTCTTCTTCATCCAAGTTGTATAAGGTGTTTGTGACTCCATTAGAGGTGCAGCACTTGAAGCACTAAGCTTTTGAAGCCAATTCAAGCAAGGAATTGATTGTTATTGCTATATAACAATCAAAGGTAATTATCTAAACCCTAATTCAGTTTATAATATGTTAGACCTAAGTTTATTAGTCTTGGATTCATTGCATGTACAATAGAGAAACCTAGATCCAAGCATTAGGGTTTGTATGAGTACATAGGATTGTTCTTATGCATAAAACCCATCAATTCCGACATAAGCTGCATAAAAAAGAAATACGTATATCAATCCAGTTTTATTTATTTCACATTACATTAATGCAAAATATGCTCATTTATTGGTAAACAAAATAAACCACCATATGGATTCTGCCAAAATTACAACTTGTAAACAAAATATACAATTTTGTTGTGCTCTTCCCATTCGCTAATTAAAATCACAAATTTATGTTTTGACTACCTCCAATCACTAATTATTGGAACAAAGTTTGTTTCCTCAATTGACCATTGCTTTTTTTAGGATAGTCAATTAACAACATATGAGCATTTGAGGATAAGCATATGGAGGTAGTGTAGTTTGGGTTAAAAAAAAGTAGACACTTTATTTGACATTAGAGCCAAGCCATTTGTGTTTCCTGGCTGAGGATGAAAACCGAATTTATGTATCCACTAGAGTAGTCCATATGATGCAAAGTGGCCTGAAAAATGAACAAAACAATTAGAAATGTCATAATGGCATACTTAATTCAATCAGATCAAACATTCTCAAAACACTAATATCAAAAACATCATCTTTTCAGTTTTTCCCTTAATGAGATTTTTAGAAATATGAAGCATTGTAACTTTGAAGGCTAACATTAGAACTACAAGATTTTAACTTAATCAGATTTTCATAAATTAGTAATAAGAACCACTGTAACTTCAGAAAAGTAAACTTATGTATATAAGATTTTCAATTGATCATAATTTCAGAAATCGGATATCATAACCATTGGAATTTCAGAAATCAGATATTCACTTGATCAGATTTTTAGAGATCAGAAATGAGAACCATTGCAATTACAGAAAAATAATATCATAAATATCAAATTTTAGGAATATCAAAAATTAGACCTATACAAGACAGTGGAATCGAACATCTGTGTGGAGTCGCCGACAGTGGAATCGAACTTGTGAGTGGAGTCGCTGACTAGAGACGTTGCCAGAGATGGCAGAGGTATGGCCGTTTCATTTTTTTACCAAGGGTGGAGTTTGTTCGGTAACTTACAGATCGGAGGAGACCAAAAGCCACCCTTTTATGAAAAGTAACTTCGTTATATATTTGAACATATGTGAGTGAGTGAGGAGGTTTTTTTCCTTCTTTTTACAATTTGGGACATAAGCAGGCTTTTAAATATTTGACGTGAAGGCGGGAAAGAGAAAGAATCCAATTTTTTTTATTAAAATAGATTACAATTTATAGTAGTATAAAAATATTTAGATCATAATAAAACATTAAAATGATGAACGACAGTGGCGGACCTTAGTGGAGCTCGAGTGGTCCCGGGCCACTGCTCCGATTCCGACACGTAGTGTAAAAAAAAATTTATGGTTTTTTTTTTTGTTTTTTAATTAGGTGTACCGGCTTAAAATACGAGTGCTACTATTAATTTACATTTATTTGGTAATTTTTTTAGTGTCACCCGTACTAAAACATTCTGCGTCCGCAACTGAACAACAAAATGATAAGGTTAGTAAGTGAATGCATTGACACCGTCTCTCTCTCAAATTCAAACCCTAATTTCCCCGAACATGAATAATCGAAAGAAAAGAGTAAGGGTGGAAAATGGTTAAGGGGTGAAATATAATACGACGTTTTTAGATGATGGGTATAATTACAAATTATACTTGTAACTTGTTTCAGTTAAAATAGAATAAGTGATTGATTCATCTGTATTTTATATATTGTATTTATGACTAAATAATATGTATCAAAGACTAAAATTTATTCCCTAAAAATTCATTAAATAATCAACACCGACACATAGTCTCTAGTGATTATTAATCAAAAGTCAAAATTGGGCTAGTTTATCAGAGGGTGAACTATTGTCCCTAATAAATTACATTCCACACAGTATTTGTGACTAACTAATCGGTCTTTGATATGATATTTATGACTAAATAATCAGTCTTACATACAAAATTTTAGTCTTTTCTAAGTGTAAATTCAAATCTAAAATAATGTATGTTTATTTCGACTGAAATATAGTCTTTTAGAAAATTTCCCTCAAAATACTAAATTGGTGCAATTCTATCAAAGACTGAAGTTCGGTCCCTAACTAGTTCCTCAAAAATCAAAATTGGCGCAAGTTCATCGGGGACTAAAATTTACTCCTTAGTAAGTTTCCATCTAAATTCAAAATTGGCGGTATTGTATTTGAAACTGAAATTCAGTCTCTTATGTCCTTACCTCCAAAGCTACACTAGCGCAAACGTATTAGTCTGTGATATATGGCATAAAGTAGAAACTTAAATTGGTTCATCAGCCTATGATATATGGTAGCTACGACTAAATAATTAGTCTAAGATACTAAAATTCAGTCAGTTATAAGTGTTCATTCGAATGTCAAATAGTGCATGTCTATTAGGGACTGAAATCTAGTCTTTAAAAAGATTCTCATACAAAGGATAAATTGGTGCAGTTGTATCAATGACTGAAATTCAGTCCCTAATAAATTCCATATAAATAAAATATTGGCACAATTTTATTAGGGACTGAAATTCAGTCTTGCGTAACTTTCCCTACAAAGTCAAAGTTAGTACTAGATTATACAAGACTGAAATTCTATCCCCAGTGTGTTTCCCACTACACCTAAATCGGTGTAAACATACGAAGGACAAAATTTTAGTCCTGAATAAGTTTAGCTGGTCTCTAATGATTCAAAAATTATAATCAGTCTTAGATAGTATCTGAGACTAATTCATCAGTCCCATATACATGGTATCTATGACTGATTTAATCTGCCTCTAATAATTTAGTCACAGAAGCCCCTTTTTCTTGTACTGTGTGGGCTTAGTGGCAAGCCATATGTGAGATGTGGGCCCGGAAGGCAAGCCAGACTCACACTGTGGGCCCAGGACTTTATGTTTATCAGTATATTGGGGGTAACTCACTAAGCCTTCGAGCTTGCATTTATCGATTATTGTTGATCGGTGCATTTGATGATCACGGGAAGGCAAAGGTGTGATCGTATAGCTCCTCACTTTTTATGATTTTGTTTCTGGGATACTCTGATATGCAACTATTTTGTAAGAACTAATGGTTTTTGGATTGTTTAAAAAGGTTTTAAATTGGCTTGAATTTTTCGGATGTTACATGATACCTACAAAAGATTCAGATTTAAATTCATAATGTTGTGAATATAAATGCAGGTAAAAAAGATGATGCATACCATGTGCCAATATCAACTCCCTCTGCAGTGTTACCAGAACATCACGGTGACCCTTGGTGTGCTCGATTAGCACTTCCTCAAATTAGTGTCGTCTCTCTTCGATAAAGCTAAGACCTAATTTTTTGTTTTCAAAAATTATCCAAAATCATAGGTTGATTTGCTTTGTTCTTTGTTTAAAGAACGAGATGCTCATTCCCTATGTGGTCTTCTTCGCCCTATTGTTGTCAATCATTATCTTTAGGTATTTTTATATGTTTACACATCTTTTGATTGTAATTTTTATAATTTATTTTTTTGATACCTGCAAAAGATTCAGATTTAAATTCATAATGTTGTGAATATAAATACAGGTAAAAAAGATGATGCATACCATGTGCCAATATCACTCCCTCTGCAGTTTTACCAGAACATCACAAATCTTCAGGTAAACCATGTGGAAATTCATTGCTAATTAGGAACATTGACTGACTGTAGAAGGGTTCTGGTAATTTTCATGTACCCATTTCTATATTTGGTTTACCTTTGTTCTTGGTTCGTTGTTTCAAGTAAAGCGATTAACCTATGCTCCTCCACATTGTTCAAGTCATTAGAAAATCTATAAAGCTTTAACAATATCTTTTGATTGGTCCAAAATTTTATCTTTTGGAACAACCCATGACACCAGTGTGAGTTCTAATTCTTGATTTTTCATGTAATTTATCTTAACTTTCTTGAAGAACATCTTCATATAAACGTAAATTTACGTGATTTTCATTGAATCATCAGGTAACGACTTATGAGAACCAATTCGGTTGAAAGAAAGAGATGGTCGTCAGTGAAGATTGTATATTTTTCGTGTTGAATTCAATTCGGTTTTAGCAGAAGAAGATTCAGCTTCATGAAGATTCTCGAGTTCGGTTTTTCTTGAAGATTACACTGCACACAACCCATTTCAGAAAACTCAAATGAAAGCTTATGCGACTTAAAAAAGGCCAATTTTCCCTTCAAACATGATGCTGTAGTTGCCATTCAATCAATATTTAGAAGTTTTAAGGTACGCATACAGATTCAAAGTTTACTAGACGTTAAAACTAACCTAACATTAATCTAATCTATGAAATAGCTTAAATCTTCTTCCAATGCTTATCATTTGCTATATATTTATCATATAAGTAAATAAAAAGTAATTTGTTATTTTAGAAACATTCAAAATTTAAATCCATAATGACCTGATCCATGAAGCATTTTGTTGTGTTTTTCTTTTTTTGTCAAGAGCCTAAACAAGCATCATGTAATCGTCACTTTTGATTTCTACTTTGCTTTTATGCTGTTATGTTCTTATTTATAATGATCAAGAGTAACATCATTGTAGTTTTCATATATATCAAAACATGTATAAATAGTTAAATACACTTTTTTATGTAATTGGTAATATGAATTGGATAGGACTTGATGCAACCATTGGAGACGGGAGTCAACCTGTTCTTCTGTATACAAATTGAATATTTAAGGTTTGTTTAATCAGTGGTTTATTGAATTTCCTTTATGAGATAAAGAGAATTTTATTGCTTATTTAATTGTCGTTTTTGGTTTAACATGTTTTTCAATATTAACAATCCCCTCCTGTCCCAAATGCAAACTTATTATCAATAAACTGCTACTACTTTGGGGGTGGTGTTATCAAGAGTATAAAACCGAACATCATTCGTTGTGAAATTTCAACTATTGTAAATATTTACAAAAATATTTAAGCTCTTATTAACCTTTGGTATAACTTTGGTCTTTCATTTTTTATATAGAATCATATTTAATAGAAAAGAAATTATTCTTGTCGTAATATTGCGTAGTGTGACAAAGTTTAAAAGTAAGATGTTATAAGCAAAATATACATGAAAGTATGTTGTTATTTCTTGGACGACTTATTGCTTTATTTATTTATTTACTTATTTTTTTTGTATAAATACATCAACTATTGGTTAAAGCATCATACTTCTGATTTGAAGCACCATCTACAATATATATATATATATATATATATATATATATATATATATATATATATATATATATATATATATATATATATATATATATATATATATATATATTCTTCATTTTATGCATCAAATTGAAATTGATATGAAATCGAAGAATACAAGGGTAGCAGAAAAGTTTTTAAATGGTTGGAAGGAGTAGAAGAAAAGACATCATTTGTCAGCTCAAAACTGTTGAATTGGAAAAATGTTTGAAACTTAAATTGCAGAGGGCAAAATAGAAGAAATTGTAAGCATGGATGTACTTTGAAGTGCTAAAACAATGACTTTTACTCCGTATAAACTTATCATTGCCAAAAATTTCAGCAATGTCATGTACACATTTGAGACTTTAACAGCTAAATACTTTAATTACAAGTTAAATTTCAGCATTATTTATAACTATCGGACCCTTTTTTCTTCGGTATGTTTGCTTTGAGAAAAAATTCATTAGCTGAAAGGAGTGTCCCATTACTAATAGAGACATCAACCCGATCCATACCAACACAATACCATTTACCACATTCCTAAACGTCCGTGCCTCGGGTTTTGGTGTCAATACCGATATCGAAACCCAATAAGTGATTGACATAGACGAAGTAGCGATCCACATAATAACCATCAGAATCCACAAGAAAACACGATGCTTCAAAAAAGGCAATCCACTGATAAGCAACAAGATAATGCTAAGAGTCGAAACAAATCCCACCGTATTGCAAACCAGAAAGACATGGTATAAATTCGGATGATTGTACACCATCACAGCATATCCAGCCCTTCGGTTTGGATCTGTCGTTGACCCATCTTGCCAAACACCACTGGGAGGATTAGTACCTGCTTGAAAGGCCATTGTTGCTATCAATGACGCCACCACCATCAAAGTGTTTCGCTTTTTGTCCAACCAGTCGTCGTCATTGTTAGAGTCTTTAATTTTCAAGTGAGAAGGCAAACTGGGTTTCTTATTATACTTTGAGTTGTCTAATTCCATTTTGATTCTAAATTTTTGAGGCACTTCTCCTAGAAAACCTTCCGTTTTCAACTCAAAAGCTCCTGCTCGCATCAGAGACTGTATTATTTGTTTATCTTTCACATCTCTTGGACCTTGAGCCAGTATATCCATGGGTGTGTCTCCATTAGTGTTTGTTGCATTCACTTCTATTGTTGTATCGAGTAGCAACAAGTTTATAGTCTAACAAATGTTCAAGATAGGATGAATCAGTCATAGTGAACACAAAAATCTTGTAAACACAAATCATTATATAGCGCTTATATTAAAATTTTCACAATTAATATGCATGCATACCTCAATTTGTTTATCAGCCACAGCTAGGTGTAGAATGTTATTGCCATCGGCATCCTTAGAGTTTACAAACTCATGATCACACCTCTCTGCTAAAAACTTCAAAACCTCCAGTTGGTTACGCTTCACACACAAGTGCAAGATGGTCTCCTGCTGCACCATGGCTCTAGCTGCATGGGGTTGGGCTTGCACAAGCTCTTTCACGACGTCGTATCTTCCTTTAATGGCTGCAAGATGGAGAGGGTTTCTCCCATCACGATCACGTGCAAGGCATGTCTCAGGGCTAGCTGATACCAGAGCTTTAACTACTTCTACATGGCCTTTCGCTGATGCTATGTGAAGAGGCAAGCGTCTCTGTGAATCAGGCTCCATAGCAAGATGAGGCTTCCGGATTACGATCTCCTTAACAAATTCTATATGTCCAAGCATCGAGGCAACGTGTAGAGGCATGTCGTCATTATTGTGTAGTGTAACTCGATCAAGAATCAGTGGATCTTCTTGAAGTAATATAAGCAAGGCCGTTGAGTTTCCGTCTAACGATGCTTCATAAAGAAGCTTCTCCATCTTCTCCGTTATTCGCAAATACAGAAAACAGAAAATATCTCCGGGAAGAAGTTTGCGATATATAAGATTATGAAAATTTATATATTAATTGTAGTTTGGAAGTTTCCTGTCTACTTGAAGACTTTTCTCAAGTCAATTTAATCCAACTTATTATCTTCGTTGAACAAATCAAATAAATTAGGTTGGTGCAGCATGCCTACTGCGATTGACTGCGGTTTTATATATTTTTGATGATAATCTAGATATTGGACTGCTTCTTCATACTATATATATATATATATATATATATATATATATATATATATATATATATATATATATATATATATATATATATATATATATATATATATATATATATATATATATATATAGGGTTATGTTCGTTTGAGATCATTTATATTTTGTGAGACCGTGAGACGCATTTTTTTATTTTTTTTTTAGTTAATTCATGTTTCGAAAATAATATTTAAAAAAAAAATTTTGATTTTTTCATTTATTTTGCATTTTAAAATTATTTTTAGAATATGTACAGTGTAATATTCTATTTAAAATATTTCACGTATTTTTCAAAAAAAAATAGAATTTTTTTTATTGTATTTAAATAATATTTAAAAAAAGAATTTTTAGATTTTTCCATTTATTTTGCATTTTAAAATTATTTTTTAGAATATGTTAGTGTAATATTCTATTTAGAATATTTCACGTATTTTTCAAAAAAAAAACGGAATTTTTTTATTTTTTTTATATTTTTTTTAGTTAATTCAAGTTCCGAAAATAATATTTAAAAAAGAATTTTTGGATTTTTCCATTTATTTTGCATTTTAAAATTATTTTTAGATTTGGTCTCACGGTCTCACAAAATTAGAATGGTCTCAAATGAACCTGAACCTATATATATATATATATATATATATATATATATATATATATATATATATATATATATATATATATATATATATATATATATATATATAGGGTTAGGTTATTTTATTTTTACTAACTAGTGTGTGCCAAAATGCACAGATCTAGACCATCGGATGGAATATAATCAAAGGTCATGATCTGAGGGTCTATGATAGTAGAATATGATAGCATGTACGATATAATCACACAAATTTCAACATAAGGGCATTTTAATCAATTAACCTATATTAAAAAAGGAAATTTTCGGATTTTTAGGGATGATTAATTCCTTTATTTTTTAAAATTTTGAATATTTTAAATTAATTCAAATTAAAAAATCCGATTTTATTCTATCAGAATGATAGAATGCGAACCATAAACTAGTAAATATATTTTTCGATTTTATTCCGTCAGAATGGCAGAATGTCAACCATAAACTAGTAAATAAATTCTGAAAAAAAAAATACACAAATCAATTCTTGAACTAATAATATAACAATAATTACATTGTATGATTGTGATTCATTGTATAATAACAACATTCTGAGAGAAAAAAAAAATAAAAAAAGAACATCAAAATCTAACAAAAACACTAATCTATTCTGAAAGAATATTATTTTTAAGCAACACTTTATACATTGTAGCATAACACATTCTCATATAATATACTCTCGTTCTATATGTTTTCTTCCTTTTCTACATCAATGTTAGCCTCTTGAAAACCTAAATCCAAAAAGAAAAGATAATCAATTTTCAAAAATTAAACAATTCAATGCATTATAATAGAATACAGCAATAAATATTCTTACAGAATAAACTATTCTTGTAGAATGGTTTTGAATATTCTTAAAGAATTTGTAACATATTCTATCGGAAACGATATAATAGAGAATGATAATTACCGGATTTAATTTGAAGAAGAATTCCAAAGCCAGGGTAGATAGGAGCACGGGACTTGAACCCGATGATCTTCCCTCTCGTTTTAAGCTTACAAGTCTGGGTTGCTAGCGGGTTTTTCATTGAAGCTTCCTCCAAAGGGCAAGAGGGAATCTTTGATTCTTTCTAAAACATCGGATGTGTCAACATCAAAGTAAGGCTGGTAAGCAGCAACTGTGAATACCTTGAACCAACCACTACTCTTTTGTGCTTCTGATGAACCAGATACTGCCTTTGAGAATGTATCTGAAGAGAAAATATAACAAAGATTACGTCTCTAATAAGTCTAACTGATAGTTGTTCATTAGTTGGTAGTTTGCTTGGAGGATTAAAATACCATGAGTCTTGTTTTCCAATTGGTTGAGGTTTTAGATAGGTTAACTAAGTCATGATGCATTCAAATCCAGAAGAAACTTAAAATGCTAGTAATCTAAGCCCTAAAACTGATGAAGTTTATATGGATTTAACTATGTAGCTGAACTAAATGAGATCCATTAACTGAAGTTACTAAATTGCAGTAGATAGTTGAAAACTAATAAGATGCTTCAAGAATTTAAACACACACCATCGGCATCGCAGGGAGGTCCAGAAGCGCCTGAGATCTTGCCTTGTGTTCCAGATGGGGGAAAGGTTTGGAGAGTTGAATTTGCAACAACCAACAACCAAATTACTTAATGCTTACAATATAATCCAGCTACCAACGAATAAATTAGGGTCCAGGTCTAGTATCGAAGTGATGAAAACGCACTTGAAGAAGAGGAGAAGAAGTTTTACAGGAACAGATCCAGAAACATTCTGGTTATCAATGCTTGTGTAATTTCCGGACATCATCTTGAATTCCCCTGTATCAAAAGTATGGTACTGATCCGGAGAGTATTTCTTCTTTGTTTGTGGATCTCTTGTTGGCGCTGAGCTCCCATACCCTAACCCTAACCCGTCTTCTCTCTAGCCACCACCATCCATTCGGAGTTTACCCAGCCGCCATCTTCACCCCTCTTACTTCCTCCACCGCTGCCAGCCTTTTGCCTCCACCACCGGTGTTGCGAAGCTGCTGTTAAAGACGTGAATTGCTACCCCCTTCACACTCGTGTTTCGACCGGCAAGGCCACCAGTGGCCTCTTGAGGCTCGTGGTGTTTCTTTTATCACCAGAGCACGGTGACGAGTTCAAGGCTTGTATTCCGACAGGCTTATATTTCACGAATAGAAGCATGTTTCAGATCATGTTGCGTGTGGATGCTTGACTGGAAATCATGGAGTTTGGAGTTGTGTTTAGAACGATGATTTTTAGAGAAGTAGGGGGAATCAGTGGTGGTGTTATATGAAACTGATAACCTAAATTAGTGGGATATTGATTGATTTTGTTTTCTTTTACCATAATTAATTATAGTGTAGATTACTCTTATACCCTTTTATTATTTATTAGTGATTTAATTATTTTTTGAATTCTCATTGGTGCATTTAAGCACACAATACTTGCTAAAAACATTTGAACCTAGCTCTCTCTCTCTCTCTCTCTCTCTCTCTCTCTATATATATATATATATATATATATATATATATATATATATATATATATATATAGGGTTAAGTTGAAGTGAGAACACTATTTAATGTAAGAACGTAAAAACATTATTTTATGTTACTATTCTACTATCAATTTAATATGTATAATATTGTAGTAATTATAATATGAATATATTCAATTTTATATTAGTATTTTACTATAATATATATATATATATATATATATATATATATATATATATATATATATATGTATATATATATATATATAGTAATTTAGTAAATTTTAATGTGAATGTTAAATATATGATTATTCATATATTCAGTGATGAATAATGTTATAAAGTTGTACATACAAAATTTTAATGTGAATATTAATGTGTGATTGTTCGTATATTTGTTGATGAATAATGTCATATCGTTGTATATACAAAATTCATATAGATTAGTAACATAAATTAGTGTTCTCACGTACTCACATTAAATAGTATTCTCATTTGAACTTAACCTTATATATATATATATATATATATATATATATATATATATATATATATATATATATAAGTTCAGATGTTTATACTAATTATTGTGTTATTATATGCATCAATGTAAGTCAATCATTTCAAAAAGGTAAATATGTAATCTTACATTTAATTAATTATGATAAATATATAAATCAATTAATATCTCTTTAATTTAGGAATATCAGTTAATATCCCTTTAATTTAGAAATGGGTCGTGTTATCAGAGCACAGCGAAAAGGAGTAGGGTCTGTCTTTAAATCTCATACCCACCACCGAAAATGGTGAATCGATTTGCAAAGTCACAATTTTGACTTTGAACATCGACATTCAATTGCAAACGAGTAAACACCATTATTCAAAATCCTAATTTCATTGGTTCCGACTTCGATTTCATTCGATCCCAGTGAGTCCGCTCGCACCAAAGAGTTCGCAAGTTGGTCGTTCGTTCCAAAAGATTCACAATATCAATTTTGACTTTTTCTGTTGAATAGCAATTGCGAATAAGCACACAACCACCCCGATTTCGTTCGTTCACATGCTACTTCCGATTACAATTTCAATTACGAACGCAGAGAGCCTGTTTGCCCCAATTTTGACTTTTTAGATTGACTTGCAAGAACATCTGCTTATATGAAACTATCCAATCTCGATTTCAGTCGATCGCATTACACATCCGATCACAAATATGATTAAGATTGCAGGCCCAATTTTGACTTTCTATGGTTTGACCATCCAAATCGAAATACACCGTTGTTTATCTGTTCATCATCAGGCTTATAGATTGCAATCAATCAAGCCCTAAATCGATTCATCAAAGATCGATTTCACTTATTGATCATCAGAAAAAAAAAAAGAGCGAAAGGGGTAGAATGGTGGTAGGGTGGTAACCGTGCAAGGTGGTGTTGGGGGAGACAACGACTTCGGTTGCTCCTGTGTTTCGCGGTGAGCAGGTGAGAAACGAGAGACAGAGGAAGGAGACATTTGAAGGAATTCAGCAAACGATAGATATTTGATCAGGTTTCTCTATAATCTCTTTATACAATTGTGAACTATGATCTTTTTATACAATTATGAATCAAGCATTCGTGATAAGTTATTAATTTTTATCAGATTATGGGTTTGATTGTTTGACAGGAACGAAGGAAGAAGGAAGAACAAGAAGGAACAACTGGTGTTTGGGTGGTCCGAGGCTAGTAGTGAAGAAAGGAGTGCACTTTAGTTCAATTCAGAAAGGGTAAAGGGAACACCATTGTAACGCCCGCGTTTTCAGGCTAGGCATTATCATTGATGTAATAGTCTAGGTTAACCCTTGTAACTCTTTTTGAAGTATTAATGATAAAATATTTGAGTATTATGTGAATTATGTGTTTATTTTCTTAATTATTATAATTTAATGAATTAAGAATAAAATAAGCGTCAAAATTGAAGTGTGAGATAAGCAAGATATTTTTGCATAAATGTGTAGTGGTTGAATCAAGGATTCTAAAGATATAAAGAATGTCAAAATCCGAGTTATAACTAAGAAGTTATGACCTGTCGAAGTTTCGCGACAGAACTGACAACGCTGAATGACGTAAAAAGTGAAATTTACATTAGAGCAATATTTAGCCTTAGTGATCTAAACGAAAGTTGTAGAGTTCGTTAAACCGAGAGTGTGCATAAAAAGAACGCCCAAATCTAACTTCGTATGAGGAAGTTATGATTTTTCGAAGTTTCGACTTAGCAGTATGCAGCCCGAATACTCGATTTGAGACTGAGCGATTTTTAGGCGAAACAATTTAAATGAGAATTGAATATCTCATCGATAGTAGTGAAACGATAAAAAAGATAGGCGAAAACGGATGTCGGATGAAGAAGTTATGAATTTTTAACAGAGTTTTCCTGTACCGGCCTACTAAAAATAAATAATAAAAAGAAATTCAAAATTAGCCGACGGATTCTAAATGAAAGTTGTAAAGCGTAGTCTCACCTACGCGGGGATATAAAGAACGTCGAAAACGGAGCTAGTATGAGGAAGATATGAATTTTTGAAGTTTATTTAATAATTTCGTTATTTAATTTAAATAAAAAAATATTCGATATTATCCAAAGGGGGGAGTCAGCGATCCTATCCAGGTTACGCCCGGCATACCTAGATTTACGCCCAGCGTAAATCTAGGATCTAGACCCTATAAAAGGGAGTCGAGTGCAGCCGATTCTTTTGCTCAATTTCTCTTCTCTCTATCCCATTTTACCTCGTTTTTCGTGCAAGAATTATCCCGAAGCCCCGGTATCATTCCCGAAGCAAGTTCCAAAGCCCCGAAAATCCCAAGAAGTGCAATTCCCGATCCGAAGCTCTACCCGCGAGGAGTCCGTTTTTTTGTGAAGATCTTCCAGATCTACCAAAGAATACTACTTCTACAAGCCGTAGTGTTGTCTGATCATCTTCTGATCAAGTGAGTGTGTAGTTACTTTCTTCTAACACATAATTATGAAGTATTTTATATGAAATACGTGTTATGTGTATATTTTGTTGTTATATGTGTGAATGTATATTCACTTTCTTCTATCTCATAGATATGATTTATTCTCTATGAAATACGTATTATGTGTGTGTGTCTCATCTGTTGTTTGGAATATATATTGAATGAGAATGCTATACAGGTTTTAAACTATGTATAAAAATATATATTTTTATCTACTAATAAGTCGGGTAGAACATGGGTAGATAGTTGTGTGATAAACAGATGAGAAGCCTCGATGTTGTTTTTGATTCAGTCATCTAGCGGAGTTTAGATGACGACCACAGACTTTTCTAGACAGTCCTGTGGAACGCTAGCAGGTTCGCCACCTGTAGGTGTTAATGAACTTGGGTGTTCATTCGCTGTACTCCATCCCCTTTATGGTTGCCTTATTTGACATATATTGCTGGGAAACCCCCGAATGCATGTGTTGTCGCCCTGATGAAATATTCTAAGACTAGGTCCCTTGTGCTAGTTGTTTTAGGGACGTAAAGTGAGAATAACGGGAATGGGTAATTGGGTTATTGTTGGTTGGTGGAATTAAATATAATTATTTATTGTGGGTTGAAAACCCTATATGTTCACCAGGCTCCCAAGCCTGACTCACTCAGTTTCTTTGTATTACAGGTAGTGGCGCCAGAGCATAAGTTGGATGATTTGTCAGGATATTTTGGATTATAGGCCTCTTGTTGTAAATAACTGTTGTAAGGTCTGTATTGAAATGTTTATGCTTTTGGTTTGTTTATCGGAACATGACATCCCAAGTATTGTAACATATTGAAAAATACATTTCTTTAAGAAATGCTTTGGTAAATCTTATGTTTATCATATTTCGTTTTGGGAACAAATTTCGCAACTCTTTTAATCAAAGGATTACTCTGAAATCATTTTAAAAGCATAAATTAAACCGGTCTTTTCTGGACGTGATTTTGGGGATGTCACAACCATTTCAATTGTACAAAATTAGATATTTTGGGTTGCTTTTGACAGAAAATCGATGGGTGTTTGTAGAGTTGATCTGCTTTGTTGTTTTCACAGGAATGGGAGAAGGAAGAACATGAATGGGAAGCTGCCCTCTGTTTTTTTTTATTGGTTTGCTGGGTACATAAGGGTAAGAACAAGATTGTTCTTGTATTTCTTGACTATAATCTATGTGACAACATCTATTTTGAAAAAGAAACACTTTTTCCTTTGGGTTTGAGTGCAGTAATGTCCTAAAAACCATAATGAAATGGAATCACAGAATGGTATTGGTGAGATTCCAATTCTATTGGAATGGAATCACGAATTTCAATTATGTTGGAATCACTGAAGTTGATACTTAAAGAACGGACCACAAAATCGAAACGAACCACATTATTCTTTTAGAATGTATTAGTTGTTGTTAGATTTTGATGTTTTCTTTCCCGTTTTGAAAGTTTTTTTTATTATTATTCTTTAACAATAAATGTAATTTTTAACATTTGTTACCTGTATTTTATAAGAAATAATGTATTTTTTCTTTTTATTCTTCAAGAATTTGTTAATCTATAAGAAGTTTTTAAATTCATGATCAAGAAATAGGTTCAAGAATATTTTTATTATTTATGATTCAAGAATATTTTTATTTTTGAATGTACTCATAAACATATTCTGTTAAAATGTCCGAATTAAAAGAATTATAATTCGTAAAATCGGATTTTCAAAATTAATAGAATCTATTATCCCTTAAAAATGCAATTTTCTTTTATTAAATATATATTAACTGACTAAATTACCCTTGTAATTAATTAAGATGACATTTTCAATTATATTTAATTCAATAATGTATATTATTCGATTTCTTAAAATAAGTAAATTTTATTGGTCTCTATTTATACATACAATAACATAATAATTACTTTAAATACAATAACCTAAGTATATATATATATATATATATATAATACAGGAACATTTATAGACCAAGTCAAATAAAGTGTAGCAGATTATTTTAAAAAGAAAAAGGTTAAAGGACTAGTCAACGAAGTTGTAAACTAAAATATGTTGTATATTTTTATAGTCTTTGTCATTTGAATCGTTTTATATAGGCCATATCCCATAAAAACCAATATATTTTAGGTTTCTTTTCTTTAACATAGAAATAATTTTGTGCAACTTAGAGTTTCTCTTTTTTTTCAAAGAAAAACACAACTCTAAGGCATTCCGGTAATAAATAAATAAATAACAATTAAAAGAATATTTTCTGATTAAAGTTAAATCTTATATATATTTAAAGTGCTAATTTTTAAATCATTAAAAATCTTAGAGTGGTGAAACTGGAAAATTTTCAAACTATAGTAGTCTTTCCTTTTTCTATATTCAAAGCTTCGGTATGTGGTTAAATAAGAAAAAAAAAAATCTTTCTTAGTTCATTTCAAACTATGGTTTATTTTTATTGAATTTTACTTTCTAAAAAAAGAAGTTATCTCGTTTTTACAGCATATCTTCTATTAAAAGGTTCTCTAATTTTTCATGTATGTAATCGTATATTTTTATTATTTTATCTTAAATTTTTTTTTAACCGGCAATATATTAAATAAAAAAGAAATAACCCCACTAACAAGTAGCTAGTAGAGCAGTGGAGGTGATAGTTTACAATAGGGATGAAAGTGGGTCCAAACCCGGACCGGATGGATCCGGACCCGGAAAACCCAGAATCAGTTAATGGGATTTTGTAGAACCGGAAACCGGACCGGTATATAGGAACCGGTTCCGGTTCGGTTCCGGGTAAAGTGGGTCTAGAATCGGAAAACCCAGAAACAATAAAGTGGGTAGGTTGGAACCGGATAAAGTGGGTTTAGAACCGGAAAACCCGAAAAAACCGGAATTTTTTTGGTAATTACTTACTACTTAGCGGATTAAACTTTGAAAATTTTCATATTGATATCCCGACTTTGGGGGACTGTAACTCATTGAATAATAAACTAAAATTAACAAAATTATAGTCTAAAATCATGTACAAACTCTAAAATACACTCTGGAAAAAACCGCATGTCAATCTGACTTTAAACGAATGAGATATGTATGTGTTAACATTTTCACATAATACAAAGTACAAAAATAAATTGCTGAAAAGTTGAAAATTTTCAGTTTTGATATCCCGAATTTGGAGAACTGTAAATCATTGAATGTTAAACCAAAAATGACAAAATTAAAGTCTAAACTCATGTACAAACTGTAAACTACAAGTTGCAAAAAATCACATATCAATCCGACTTCAAACGAATTAGATATGCATGTTTTAAAATTTTCACCGAAAAACAAAAAAACTAAAAACTTCCAGCTTTGATATCTCGACTTTGGGGGACTGTAAGTCAATGAATATTAAACTAAAAATGGCAAATTTATAGTCTAAAAACATGTACAAACTCTAAACTATATGTTGGAAAAAACCGCATGTCAATCGGAGTTGCAACGAATGAGATATGCATCTTTTAAACGTTTCACAAAAACCGGTTCCAGCCCTAAAAGTGGTTCCGGTTCCAAACACCGGTTCCGGTTTTTTGACCCGTTTTACCCGGACCCGATGGACCCAAACCCGAATTATCCGGAACCCGGATAAAGCCAATTTTTAAATCCGGAACCGGAACCGGTTTTATATATTCCGGTTCTAACGGTTCCGGTTCCGGTCCGATTCCGATTCCGATCCAGGTTTTCGATTCTAAATCTCATCCCTAGTTTACAATACATCAAGATAGTAAAAGGGGAAGAAATTCATACTCTCCAATTTATACTATCTTTGTCTTCCCTATATTTAACCCACACATATATCAATAATTTTATATCCCCCACTATTCTCTCCAAACTCAACGCAATTTTTTTAAAATTTCTATCATTTTGGGCTTTCCATAAACACCATATGACTCCAAATAAGATCGTCTTTAATCTTCTTCTCTTCTTAGGACAATTGCCACATCTAGATGCATAATCAATGATGTCCGATACAGAATGAAAGTCCGTCCCCAGTAATCAACACCAGTGAAGAATCATCTCTAGTACGTTCCTCGCCAATGTGCATGTTATAAGGATATGGTCACCAGTTTTTTCGCACACAGTTGATTCCATTGCAACACCTCTCTTTTCGGATGAAAAAAAAAAGATTAACATTAACACCAATAATAATGCATGCAATAGCCATGTAATTAATATCAACATTCTTGTAAAACATTATTCTACGTGTAATAGTTATAGACTTCAATTTTTGTCCAGTTTAGGACAAAATTGACAATGAGCGCGTTTTCTTTACTACTATAGGGGATTGATCAATCCTTTTGCTAAAAGTATCATCTTTTCAGGCTAGTATGGTCTTTTTTTTTTCCTCTCTAACGAAAAATTATTTTATTTTATTTAACATTTAGTTTGTTAATTAGTGTGGACTATATAGAATTAAATAAGAATGATATTAATGATCACTTTTTATATTATAGCATCGTACGTGTTAGTGTTTGCAAAGAATTAAGATTAGTTTATGATAACTTCATGAAGATCAATAAATGATATTAGAAATCTTGCAATAGTTGTAACGCAAAAAGATACACAATAACTGGTGCCCTACTTTAAAATAAAGATATATAACCAACAAAGTTCATTGGTAGCAGCTTTATTGGAGTAGTACCTTATATTTTTCTGCCTTGTAATTACGTTACATCGGTTTAAATCTATATGTATAAGTTGGTGATTCTAAGTCTTCATTTAGTATATCTAAAAACTAGGGTTTCATAATAGAAACCTGGTTATTCAAGAATCTTGAATAATTCAAGCTGCGGGAGCAATTCCACTATCATCGTCATCGTCATCATCGTCACCATCCATGGAGGCATCAACACCATGGTAATAACCCCAGTTTTCATCTTCATCTATGGTGTCATCATACACGTAACCTTTAGAAATGGGTTGATGGTCATCGTCATGGCCTTGATAGTCATTTTCATCATCATGCATCTTCCATATCATCTTTACACCATGAAACATTTTTTTAAAGAGTAGATAGAAGAGAACAAATAACCAAGATAATGCTAGTTGCTATCTTTTCACCTTGAAGTTGAAATGGTTAGGAAAGATAGTTTGAGAAGTAGCATATATATATATATATATATATATATATATATATATATATATATATATATATATATATATATATATATATATATATATATATATATATATATATAGTTAATTTGGGAATAAGGGGTGAGGTGAGGGAATTCATCCCTCCGACCCCTCCCAAGCCACATGCTACATAGACGCCACATTAATTTTCTGCCACCTATTAATTTCAGCCATCCGATCCCTCAATACTTAGAAATGGAACCCACCTGACCCATATTTTTTGGTACAAGTTGTGGCTTGTATGGTACAAATTAAAAGGAAAGAAAAGAGAGTCGGGTCGTCAGGTTCATCAACCCGCTCAACCTTCAACTTTTGTGGTGTTTACATTTCCATCCCACACCCCATCTTTCGCAGTTCCATCCACCTTTAAGAGGGAATCAGACAAAATATGGTTATTACGATGTTTTAAATCTATGGTCCCAATTCATTTGGCTTAAATTAAAAAGAAATAGGTTCTAATTGTGTCGTACACTAATGTGAGCTTGAACAAGCACCAACATAATATAATTACCATGATAAGAACTATTAGTAACTAGGAATGTAGAGTTCCAAATATAAGGTATTCTATAGAAAGTATCCCTACAACCCGTCGATTGAAGGTTCAACTCTTATTTTGGACGAAGGTGTGTAGTTTAGGGATAAATCAGAGGGTGTATTTTAGCCGTTAAAATGATGTATTTGCCTTTTTTATATAGGTTTAAACCTTAGCATTAACTTTACTAGATCCATGATCTCTTAATTCATCCTGATTTTTTTTTTAATTTGCAACTATTTGAGCTAAGATCTCAAGGGTAGGTTGGGTTAAGCTTATACTATTATTTAATAGGTCAATCATGATCCTAATCTAGGAGGGTTATAATTATAAATGATAAAAAACAGATTAAACTCATAACTTCTAAGGTTTTTCATATATATAGGATGAAAAATTAAATATCCTTATATTTTTTCCTTACTGTCCATTTAGAGTTTGACAAGTAAAAATAAAACCGAACACTTATTATAATTTTAAATATGTAGGAATGTGGGTGCGAAGGAAAAGTAAGAGGATATTCGATTTCTCATACAAGAATTAAGATTAAATATTATTATGTTAGGTGCTAATTAAAAAGATTTATCATGGTAGATGATTAAAAACTATATCATGTTACTTTGTTATATTTGCATTACAAAATGAGTATAATTAGTATTTTCTCGGTAAGCATATCATACGTGCATCGGAAATTAATGATCCTTGTAATCTCACATGTCATTAAGTGTTAAAAAAGCCACTTTGACTTTTGAGTCAACCAATTCGAGATATTTATTGTCACGCGTTCATTAGCACACAACTATAGTAATTAAATGTGTACATGTTGTAGAGTATAATTAAATTTGGGACTTCTCCAAAACAAGTTTCAGCCACTTCAAGAAACTTAGTTTTGGTTCAATCATCGTTAGGTTTCTTAAATCATGTTAAAAACAAAAACGTTATGTTCTCCTACTTAAACGGTTAAACCTCCTAATTATAAGAAGGTTATAATGCTTGGAAAAATCTAAACATTTTTGTTTCTTCTGTTATTCCTTCCTACATGTTTTGTATAATGACATCGTTTTTACTAGGTATAGATAAGTTATAAGAATTATCCAGTATTCTTATAAAAATATAGATTTAAAACTTTGTGATTAACCAACTGGCGTATCTCTTCCAAACTCATTGAGTAGTAAAAAACAATATATCAAGATCAAAATTGTAGATTATACCTGCCAATTTTCATTTATAAACCTAAAAATATCAAAATTATAAGAACGAATTAATACAATTATACAAATCTCTTTCATTAGCCGTCTCAAAGCAAAAGGGTGAGTAAAAGTCTTGTGGGATAAACGGTGTAAAAGAGGGTGAATGACATATTTGTGTTTGTGCAAGCGAATCCCGTGGGAAGGTGTGTGTTGCTGTAGGAAAAGTGTGTTGCACATATGACATATCATTCTCCATGGATGCTTACATGGCATATTTCAATCCACAAAGACATGTTGAAGAAATTAAAGAATATTGATCTTTATGATGTATCTTTACAACCAAAGAGTGAATATATGTGTTGGTGGTGGAAGACAAATCATTTGGGTGGACTATTGGAATATTTCACTAATATGTAACATTAGGAACATTTTGTAATAATTATTTTAATCTTGCTATACTTATATGTTGTGTTAGTAACTATGTCAATATGACATAATAGGTGCCCCGTGTTTCCTTATGGTTACTTGATAGAAGTAACCGTCAATATATAAATGGGTAAACTTAGGGATGAAGTTTCTTAGGGATGAGATTTAAACCGGAAAACTGATCCAGAACCGTAAGAACCGAAATATGTAGAACCAGTTCGAGTTTAAGGTGGTTTTATTCGGGTTTGAGCCCTTCGAGTCCAAGTAAACCAGGTTTAAGAACTGAAATCTGATTTTAGGGGTCGGAACCGGTTTTTATTTAAATATTATACTAATATGTTTTATTTTTATTAAATTGTTTGACATTATGAAAAAGCCTTACAAAATAAATAAATAAAATATTGTTTTTTAATCCAACAAGTTTTTTTTCTAACAAAAAATTGAAATTTTGTTTAAGGACCTTCAATAGTTTAAGAAGTCGATTTGTTCAAGAAAGCGATAACTGATTCTTTTAAAGCAACCTAAAAAAATACTTAAAAAGGCTTAACAATTTTTCTTTTAATATCCTATATCAAATCCGTGGAATAATTAATCCACATTCAAATAGGAAAAAAAATGAAACATATTAAAACCGAAGTAAATTATGGATATTATTTTGCTTTAACAATATTTATTTGGAACTCACAAAAACTTTTCAACTTGTTTTTTCATTAATTCATTAAACTCATTTATTATTCTAGTTTCAATATTAAAAATTAAATACCCAGCGGTATCAGGTGGTACCCTCCCTCTTTGAGGTCGATGGTTCAAATCCCGTCGTGGACATAGGTGGAATAGGTGTTGTTAGCTTAGGAGTAGATTAGATTTGCCGGTTAAAAAAAAATGCTTAACTCATTTATTTGAACTTGATGAAAGACATTGTTTTTATGCTAGAATATAATATACTTACTTTGTTAAATTAAATATAGTTTTAGAACCGAAACACAAATTAAAATGTCATCAGACCCTAAATTTTTTTCCCAAATAACCAAATAATCACAACCGCTCTCAAAAGATTTTTAACTTATATCATATAATTAGTAAGTACTCAATTTAATATAGTATAAATGATATTAGATAATTCAATAGGTTTTAACTAAAATATTTTTTATGTTTCTAAAATTAATGATATTTACTAATGACTTTTTGTTTACTAAGATATTAAATTAAATATCATAAATTTCATTCATATTGTTTTATTTTATTTATATAAGTGTTAAACATATGTGATCTTATAAGAATTCAACTAATACGATTTAAGAATAATAATTATTTTTTACAATAGTAACTGATAATTTTATTTTATGGTTAATAATAATGCTTAAATACTTTTAAAAAAAATTATTTGTTTATAGGAAAAATGACACATTAGCCCAATAATGTATTTCGAATTTGCCGAAACAGTCCATTAACTTATTTGTGTGTTTTATGGGGGCATAATGTGGATGTCAACATGCTTATTTCATCCCTCTAACCTAGAATAACATGTCCACTATGCCACATAATCAGTTGGAGAAGATGTGGATGTCCAGTCAAGATGACGTGGTTAAGACCAAACTCTCTCTCTCTCTCTCTCTCTCTCTCTCTCTCTCTCTCTCTCTCTCTCTCTCTCTCCATGCATAAAATAAACACAATGGTCACCCTAACCTCCCTCTACCTCTTTTTCTTCTTCCTCAACCCACTTCACCTCAGCTACAACTAAAACTACACACATACATACATTGAAAATTTAAACACCCATACACTTACAAAACACACACATACATTGTGACATCCCCATTTTCACGGCCAGAAAAGACCGATTTTTGTTTATGCTTTATAAAAATCAGAGTACTTCATTTTATAAAAAGGTTGCGGAATTTGTTCCCAGAAAAACACGATAAATACGTTATTAAAACATTTTCGAAGAAACGTATTTTTATTCATTTAAAACGTTTGGGATGTCATCGTTAATACAGAAACATAAGCATAAACAGAACTTACATGTATTTACACTAATGATCTACATCTCTTTAAATCTCTCAGTGTAAAGTGACTTCGTATCAACACCTGTGATATAAATAAACTGAGTGGGTCAGGTTGGGAAACCTGGTGAGTACATAGGGTTTTCAACCCACAATAATATAATTATTATGTTCAATCAAAGAATCGACCCAATTACCCATCCCCGTTATCTTTTTTTTTTTACTCTTTAAGGATTTATCCTAAGAGTCATCTATTCTTCATTCGTTTATTCCGAAGTCCCTTACTTCCAGGGTTCTAGGACTGGCACTAAATCCATAGCTGCCAATGTTCGTTCATAAAGCACTAATTCCATAGCTGCTATAGTCTATTCATCGGGTACTAAATCCATAGCTACCAGTCTTTATCTAATAGGTACTAAGTCCATAGCTACCAATGTTCAACAGGTACTAAATCCATAGCTACCAACGTCTAACAGGTACTAAGTCCATAGCTACCGGTGTTTGTCCCATAGGCACTAAGTCTATAGCTGCGAATGTATACTCACATCATCTTCTATCTATCATCATTTATCTACCCATCATCATACCCAACATATTCGTATATATAAAATACGTATACAGTTTAAATCCTTTAAAACATGTATAAAACGTTCATCCAGCATAGACAGCAAGTATTCAGATAATATGCACACATAGCACGTAGTTTATATAAAATACTTCATATCTATGTGTAAGATGAAAGAGACTATGCACTCACAACGCGTAAATTATATAATAAATACTTCATATCTATGTGTAAGATGAAAGGGACCATGCACTCACCTGAGAAGGTGGTGACTCGATACTCGGACAGCGCTTCGTTTACTTTAAAATAATTTCTTTCGACGAAACCTAGTATTATCACCAATAGATTTTAGTCTATTATTCGCCGAGACTAATTAATAGTCTAGCTATTATTACTATTATATAAGCGTTAAAAAAATACTTATATAACCCATAATAATAGCCCAAGTATTTATTATATGTTCTTAATAACGTTAATATAATTAAATAAAAACTATATTAAAAATAGCGTAGGCGTAGCTCACTTACAACGGGTTTTATAGAAAACCAGGCTTTGCTTGGAGCAGCGTTTCCGAGCCGAAAAGCTCTTCTTCTCGGAGCCGTCGAGCACTCCGGGGCTTCCGCCTCGTGCTAGGGAGGTTCCTTAGGCTTTTCGGGGGATTTCGGGGCTAGAGAGAGGTTCTAGAGAGAGAGTAAAGAGAAGAAAGAATGGGAAAGGTGTGAAGAAAATGAGGGTGGGAGAGGTGGTATTTATAGGGTGAAAATGGCTGAACTTGGTGCCACATGTCACCATCTAGTGGCAAGACTTGGGGAGAAAGCAATGGCCAAGATTGTGCCACATCACCCATTTTCGCATAGCACACTTCCGACTTCTAAAATCCGTAATTTTCACATACGACCTCTGTTTTTGACGTTCTTTATATCCACGCGTAGGTAAAAATAATATCTACAACTTTCATTTTGACTCCGTCGGCTAATTCTCGACCGATCTTAAATTTAACAGTACGAGGCGTTTAGACTGTTAAATGACCGCGAAGAATTCGTAACTCCTTCATACCGACTCCGTTTTCGTCTGTATTTTTACCGTTGAGTTCCTATTAATGAGATCTTGAACTTTCATTTAGGTCACGTAAGCCAAAAACCGCTCGAACTAAAATTCGAGTTTCGGGTCGTGCACTGCTAAGCCGAATCTTAGAAAAATCATAACTTCCTCATACGAAGTCAGATTTGGGTGTTCTTTTTATCGACGCTCTTATTTTAACATATTCTACGACTTTGGTTTAGATTGCTAAGGATAAATCTCGCTCTATCGTAAATTCACTATTTACGCTTCCCGGTGCCGTGTCGGTTTTGCCGTAAAACTTCGACGGGCCATAACTTCTTCGTTATAACTCGGATTTCGGCGTTCTTTATATGTACGGAAACCTTGTGACATATTCTACAATTTGGTTAAGATTATTTATTCTAAATAATCTTTTGTCGAAAAGTCATTTTCAACCCATATTGCCTCTAAATTGACTAGCCCGGATCTGCGGGCGTTACAATTATCTCCCCCTTAGGATGATTACGTCCCGGAATCATCAACGAAACAGGGCTCGTATATTGACTCCATACGTCATCTCTTCATCCTAGGTAATAATTATAACTTCTTTATTCATTCGAGTCTATCTTTTAGACTTATTGTCTGTAAGTAGTACTTAATTGTGCACCTGCTATCTTCTTCAGGTTAGACTCCAGATTACGACGTATCATCATGTGATGCTCGTTTAGACTTAGGTCTTTTAGAGTTAAATTCTGAAATAAACTATTCCTTCCTTCACGTTCTAATGTGATATAATCACACTTTAACATGTAGCATTTCTAGCTACCAACTTCTTTAGCGTCGAGCCGATACTTCTATTGGTCTCTTTGATTTTTAATCGTTTGGTTTAAGTCGGACGCTATATCAAACTTGGTTCTCTGAACCACGTAACCTACTCATCGTAGTCGGACTCAATGTGACATGACCACTAGGGTTGGGATAACAACAATCTTCTTAGTCATTACCGAAACAATGGTAACGGCATACTTGAATAAAACGAAATCAATTACTGGCTTCTTGGTAACCTTGTGACTTTCCCTGATCCAAGTGTGAGTCCTGTTCTTCCGGTAGTATAGGCCTCTACTACCATTCACACCTACTCATACTCGTCCCAAGTATTGTCCCGCAGTTTCCCAAGTCACCATGCAACAATTCATACAATCATTCAACACATCAGATAACAAAACGAAGGTTTTATATCATTTCTTGAAACGATTACATAGGTGTTCAAGTTCACCCTAGACTATGCCTCTACTAGGCTACATCATACGAAACTATGACTACTGCATAATCCGATCCTCGGGTAAGAAGTCCTCATTCTTGATTCCTCGCATGGTTCTCTGCTTCGTCGAGGATCATGTGAAATGCCCTTGGCCTTGGTGGCGTTTCTGGTCTTGCTGCTTTATTTTTCTTTGGGCAGTCTCTGGACATGTGCCCCTTGCCTCCACATCTATAGCATACTTTGTCATTATGCGTGCAGTCTTTGGAATAGTGACCAGTCCTCCCACACTTGTAACAAGTCACTTCTTCGTTGCACTTTCCACCATGCTTCTTCTTGCATCTATCACACCATCTTGCTTCACCTCCATTTGCTCCTCCAAACTTTAAGAATTTGCTTTCCTTGTTCGGCCTCGGAGATCCTTCAAACTTCCGCTTCTCTCCTACCTTATCTTTTTCTAGACCTTTTTCTCTTATCTGGGCCTCTACGTTCTTAGCTGCCCTAACAGCTGCTTTCAAAGTAGTTGCCATTTTGACCATTGGGCCAAAGTCAATGGGTAGTCCGTTAGCAAACCTATCAATCTTGGAGAGTTCAGTAGGCACCAAGTAGGGGAATAGCTTCATCCTTTCGGTGAATGCGGTGGCATACTCGTCAATACTCATCTTTCCTTTCTTCAGGTTCTGAAACTCGTTGTTTAGGTCTATCAGATCTATCTCCGAGCAGTATTGCATTTTCAACTGTTCCAAAAACTCTTCCCACGACATCCTTAAGGCTTCTCCTCGTGGCATCGTATCTGCCAATAGCTTCCACCAGCTCAAGACTCCAGTTTTCAGCTGTCTTACTGCGAAGACAGTCTTCTGTTTCTCGTTACAGCTGCAGCTCTCAAACACCATCTCCATCTCAGAGATCCAATCCATAATCTCAACCGGCTTCGGGCTTCCTGAGAGATTTGGGGGTTTCGCACCCAAGAAATTCTTGTATATCCGCCCATCCTTGTTGTTTCTCCCTTCAGGGTCATCCCTTTGCTCACCTTGAGTCCCTACTTGACTCACTTGGCGGCTGTAGTTCCCTTCCTTTGATTGCTCGGGAACTGGCTCTGTCGGTTCAACATGTACGGTAGGTTCGTCCCTATTTAACATTTGTCTCATTTCTTCCCTTTGTTCAGCCAACATAGCCCGAATCATGGCTTGAACTCCAGCCATGGTGACTGGATCAAGCGCAACTTCTTCTACAATAGGTATTTGCTGAACCACTGGGGGTTGGATCCTGTTCCCATTTGCGTTTACGTTTCCGCTACGGGTTCTTGCCATCTTGATCTATACACCGAATAAGGTGAATCTAGATCTTAATTTAGGATTGACGTCTTAAATCATCCTTATCACTCCGAAACATTTATATGCTAGTTCTAATATCGTAGTCGTACATTTAGAATCCTAAACACATAAGGTTTCCAGATCCGGTCGGCAACAGACCATAGATCCGAACAACTAACAGCATATCAGGCACAAGTATTTAGCACATAAAAGCATTTTAGGCATAATTCCTAAAATAAGCTAGTGCTCACACCTCACAATCATCGCTTATCATTCTAAGTTTAAGTCTAGAAATAGATTCATATTCCTAGTTCGCTTAAACTAATGCTCTGATACCAACTGTGACATCCCCATTTTCACGGCCAGAAAAGACCGATTTTTGTTTATGCTTTATAAAAATCAGAGTACTTCATTTTATAAAAAGGTTGCGGAATTTGTTCCCAGAAAAACACGATAAATACGTTATTAAAACATTTTCGAAGAAACGTATTTTTATTCATTTAAAACGTTTGGGATGTCATCGTTAATACAGAAACATAAGCATAAACAGAACTTACATGTATTTACACTAATGATCTACATCTCTTTAAATCTCTCAGTGTAAAGTGACTTCGTATCAACACCTGTGATATAAATAAACTGAGTGGGTCAGGTTGGGAAACCTGGTGAGTACATAGGGTTTTCAACCCACAATAATATAATTATTATGTTCAATCAAAGAATCGACCCAATTACCCATCCCCGTTATCTTTTTTTTTTTTACTCTTTAAGGATTTATCCTAAGAGTCATCTATTCTTCATTCGTTTATTCCGAAGTCCCTTACTTCCAGGGTTCTAGGACTGGCACTAAATCCATAGCTGCCAATGTTCGTTCATAAAGCACTAATTCCATAGCTGCTATAGTCTATTCATCGGGTACTAAATCCATAGCTACCAGTCTTTATCTAATAGGTACTAAGTCCATAGCTACCAATGTTCAACAGGTACTAAATCCATAGCTACCAACGTCTAACAGGTACTAAGTCCATAGCTACCGGTGTTTGTCCCATAGGCACTAAGTCTATAGCTGCGAATGTATACTCACATCATCTTCTATCTATCATCATTTATCTACCCATCATCATACCCAACATATTCGTATATATAAAATACGTATACAGTTTAAATCCTTTAAAACATGTATAAAACGTTCATCCAGCATAGACAGCAAGTATTCAGATAATATGCACACATAGCACGTAGTTTATATAAAATACTTCATATCTATGTGTAAGATGAAAGAGACTATGCACTCACAACGCGTAAATTATATAATAAATACTTCATATCTATGTGTAAGATGAAAGGGACCATGCACTCACCTGAGAAGGTGGTGACTCGATACTCGGACAGCGCTTCGTTTACTTTAAAATAATTTCTTTCGACGAAACCTAGTATTATCACCAATAGATTTTAGTCTATTATTCGCCGAGACTAATTAATAGTCTAGCTATTATTACTATTATATAAGCGTTAAAAAAATACTTATATAACCCATAATAATAGCCCAAGTATTTATTATATGTTCTTAATAACGTTAATATAATTAAATAAAAACTATATTAAAAATAGCGTAGGCGTAGCTCACTTACAACGGGTTTTATAGAAAACCAGGCTTTGCTTGGAGCAGCGTTTCCGAGCCGAAAAGCTCTTCTTCTCGGAGCCGTCGAGCACTCCGGGGCTTCCGCCTCGTGCTAGGGAGGTTCCTTAGGCTTTTCGGGGGATTTCGGGGCTAGAGAGAGGTTCTAGAGAGAGAGTAAAGAGAAGAAAGAATGGGAAAGGTGTGAAGAAAATGAGGGTGGGAGAGGTGGTATTTATAGGGTGAAAATGGCTGAACTTGGTGCCACATGTCACCATCTAGTGGCAAGACTTGGGGAGAAAGCAATGGCCAAGATTGTGCCACATCACCCATTTTCGCATAGCACACTTCCGACTTCTAAAATCCGTAACTTTCACATACGACCTCTGTTTTTGACGTTCTTTATATCCACGCGTAGGTAAAAATAATATCTACAACTTTCATTTTGACTCCGTCGGCTAATTCTCGACCGATCTTAAATTTAACAGTACGAGGCGTTTAGACTGTTAAATGACCGCGAAGAATTCGTAACTCCTTCATACCGACTCCGTTTTCGTCTGTATTTTTACCGTTGAGTTCCTATTAATGAGATCTTGAACTCTCATTTAGGTCACGTAAGCCAAAAACCGCTCGAACTAAAATTCGAGTTTCGGGTCGTGCACTGCTAAGCCGAATCTTAGAAAAATCATAACTTCCTCATACGAAGTCAGATTTGGGTGTTCTTTTTATCGACGCTCTTAGTTTAACATATTCTACGACTTTGGTTTAGATTGCTAAGGATAAATCTCGCTCTATCGTAAATTCACTATTTACGCTTCCCGGTGCCGTGCCGGTTTTGCCGTAAAACTTCGACGGGCCATAACTTCTTCGTTATAACTCGGATTTCGGCGTTCTTTATATGTACGGAAACCTTGTGACATATTCTACAATTTGGTTAAGATTATTTATTCTAAATAATCTTTTGTCGAAAAGTCATTTTCAACCCATATTGCCTCTAAATTGACTAGCCCGGATCTGCGGGCGTTACATACATAACCATCCCTTTTATTCTCTCTCTTTCTATCACTTTCTCTTCATCATACCATCTTTTTCTAACAAGAACAATCACCCAATTGCACCTTCCATCCTATTCTTCTCAAGCTTGCATCTGTCATCATGTAGACGTCACCTTCACACCACCACTAAGAATCATCTTTTACCCACCTATAATTAGAAGAGAAAAGTAGGGTAAAGTGTATGCTTCAATTCAGAAGATAAGGAAAAGAAGGAGGCTGTGATTTTCACAAGGATAAAAGAAATAGGTTGATTTTTTAGGGAAACCGTTTTCTTTTGTGGGTATCCACACGCACACACACATACACACACACACACACACACACATATATATATATATATATATATATATATATATATATATATGTGTGTGTGTGTGTGTGTATGTATGTATGTATAAAACATATGGTGGAGTCAAATAACCCCATATCTCCATCTACAATCGACTTTTGGAGCCAATATACAATTTTATTGTGTTTCTAATCATCTAAAATGAGCCTGCAACTAAATTCTACAATTTTTCTTTTTTTTCATGCCACGTGTTTGTTAAAATGCCAAGTAGAAATTTCCATAAACTTTGATACTTAAGTTGGGTGGTGTACAAGTCTCTTAGAACCACATACCGTGGCACCACCACACCTCACATAGATAAAGAAAACAATGAATATAATCTACAATGCCACCTTTTTACTCCAATTCTATTTCTTTCTCTCTTTCTCTCTCTCTCTCTCTCTCTCTCTCTAAGAAGATGAAGAGGGGAATGGGATGACACAAATTTCAATTTTCTCTCCATTACCAGATTATCACTAGTATATGAGAAGTTGACAATGATGGTTGGGCAAACCAGACAAGTGGGTGAATATTTGTGATGTTTTGTAATTGTTTCTTGGCTCTCTCTATTTGGATTCTGACCCGGTGTCGACGAGATGATTTTGAGGGAATAAGGGGAGGTATTTAAAGTAGATAGAAAAATAAGGGAGGAGGTTCACACTTCACAGGGTTCATGGACTCACTCAGTTCGGTGAAGGTGGTGGAATAGACCGAGAGGGAGAATATAGGGGATCAAAGAAGGTGAACATTGACCTGAGGCCTGAAAAAGATTATTGTAACATCCTAGATTTTAGAATATTTTTTTTCATTTTAAAGATAGAATAAACACCCTTTTTTATAAAGTTGCAATCAAGGAAATACTATTTATTCATAAACTGTAATTTAAAATCACAGTTATAAGGAAAACTGATGGGTTTTATACAAACAATCTCATGTGCACATGCAACACTAGCATTGGATCTATGTTTTCACTATTAGATACACAACATTATGAACACATAATGAAACCCTAAAGATGATTGCTATTATCGAAATTAACAAAGAAGGTTAGATTACATACCTCTTTTTATTATATTGTAATAACAACTTAAATCTTCAAACCCTAAGTCTTGAAAGCAAGCACCACAAGTGTAGTGCCTCTAATGGCTCACAAACACCACAAGCAATTGGAGAGGCTATAGAGAGAGAAGAGGGAGGTAGAAATCGGCCCTTAGAATACTTTAGGAAGCATGGACGAAATCCTAAGGCCTTAGGGGTCTTTATATAGGGTTGGGATTAGGGTTTCAGCCCTTATCCTTATCCAGTTACTTGCCCATCAAGCAACCATAAGATAAGCCTTGAAAACCCCTTATCTATTGGACCTTGGACGATTTTAAGGATATCCTTATCCTTGAATTTGTCCATCCTTTAACAAGGATAACCATTGTCCTATTTTTCAACTATCACATAATTACAATTCAACCCCTCTAGTTTAATTAATTACACTTGATCACAAAATTAATTCCTAATTAATTATTGACCAATATTAATTAAACAAATATGATTTATCCTTTAATATATTATTCTTATAACATATTAATAAATCATAATAACCTCTCTCTCTCTCTATTATTTCTCCAGTCAAGTTGTTGTGGTGAGGCAACCCAAAAGGATCATGCACAATCACGTCAAGTACTTACCAAATATGGTTACGGGCTTAGACACTAATCCAACAGTCTCCCACTTGGATAAGTCTAGTAACCACAAATGCAAGTACAACTCGATTAGCAATTGTAGCTCTCAAAGACGCTGTCGAACTCTGATCTCATCAGTAACCTATCCTTTAGATAAGGGATCATATATTCCTTCATTCTAGATATCGTATAGACACGAGATATGGATTGAAATCATTCTCTCAGTCTATGTGTTGTTTCTCGATTTCCGATTTACGACGACTGACTAATTAAACAAATCAAATTAGCCCTATCCCGGCCGAGCATTTAGGTTTGTCATCACTAAATCATCGAGGGGCCCACAGATATCGCTTTTATCCCATTTTGGGTAAAAGAAACGGATAAACTTCGACTCAATGTTTGCTTGCACTCACTCACCAAATCACACACAACAATATGTTTTATAACACCAAGTTACTGGTGTGTTTACATATTATCAATGTGTAACCGATTCGCAAGATACAACTCACACATCTCGGTTTCAAGAATACAAGATATTATCGTCTCACCAATCGCTCGTGATAAAATCCATGAAGCGATCCAAGTGAGCGTGGGTTTAATCTAATGCTCAAAATCATATTCATAAGCACTGATGAACGTTGCAGCAAACCTTTGCTATGTTTAATACGCTTTAGACAATCTACAAACCAATTCATGACAGTCTTCATTCATACCTACTTGCAACATATGAACGACTGCGGACCGTTTGAATAATTCGATTATTCTTAATAAACTCAATTATTCTGGAAGTCAAAACATGCAAAGAGAAACACAATGATAATACTTAATCTTATATGGTCCCAAACCCTTGAGTATAAATAAAATACCTTTTATTTGATCACCATATTGATTACTCATTATCCATTGTTTAACATTTCAAATAATCAACTCTATAACTTGAATCATAACCACCATTGTCCCATGCTCCAAGCATGCACACTTTGGTTTCCTATGATCTATACTTTGTGAAATAGATCAAATGAACACATTTTCAATCATCCTCATTTCACAATTCCCAATTCTTATCATATGTGCAAGAATATCAAATTCTTGCCATTTATAGAATATGTCAAATTCTAATATTTTATGCAACGATCCTCTTGTGAAGTCACGGTCCAAAAATCACAAAGACTCAGCCAACGAAATCACAAGTTACTCTATCAAAATTGTTACAGAACAATTTTATAGATGTGATGTGTCTCACTCAAAGTACATTCCTTTGAACGTCCTTTTGCATAAAATTTCCTAATCTAGACATAAATTCTTAATTTTCAACTCCCAATTATGGAAACATTTCCATATTTACCATATGACAACTCATCCTTAATAGAATTTTATCTATTCATAATAATGTCGATATGATCTATTCAATACCATACTTCCAACTACTCACAAGCGACCAATCCTCAACGAACTTTAGATCGTCCTTTGATAGTTGTTTAATTATCTTAGTCAATACCAATTCTTGTCTTTTTTTCTCTCTTAATGCACTAGACATTTGGAAAAATTTTAGAATGGTTAAATATTATAGCACTTGTAATCGATCTGTCACACCCCAAAACCAAGAACGGCGGAAACGTTCTGGGGCGGAGGACGTCATGTACAATATCACAACAATGTAAAGTAGTAAACAAGCAACAACATCATCCATTGCATTAATAATATAATTATTATACAAGTGTGTTCTAGCAAATTTTGATAAACACTAAAGCATAAATCAAAATGAAATATGAGTCTTCAACGAGCTCCATCTTCCCTAATCCTTGCATCGGTACCTGTCTATGATGACCTGAAGATACAAGTAATTTTGAAAGCGAGTATCAGCTTTAAAGCTGGTGAGATCATAAGTATTTTAGTGTCTTAATTTGTATGTAAGAATTTGTAAGTTTATGAACGGTAAGTGTGGAAAATGTATATGAACTGTAAATGTAAAATTGTTTGTAAAACAACTGTAAACGTTTGAAAAACCCTAGAAATCCCTATGATTCCTACTATTATATAAAGCGTGTGTTCTACCAAGACCTAACTGTTCTCAATGTAGTCTTCTACTAAGACTTAACTGTTCTAAATGTTCGTTTCTTGTAAAAGTGTGTAATTTTCCCAAGTATAACTATCATTTACAAAATATAGTTTTTACATTTAATGTTTAAGTGAAATGATCACTAAAATGTGAAAAGGGGAAATTAATGTAGTACTGTAGTGTTGTATTATAGGAACTACTGCTGTACTAACTACCTTAAACTGAATTTATATTAAGGCATCATGTGATTAATTACACCATACTATCGACTGGTAACAACAACATACGAATGGTCGTAAAACGGAATGACGTTTGGCACCCGCAGACCTGCAGGTCCGGCTGTAGCTAGCAGCAAGGTGTAGGATAGTTAATCCAGTATATATCTATATGCAAACTCACGCTCTCCCTCCAAGAGAATTATGGCTACAACTCGGGCCATGACATTTAAGGCATGCTCCGATACAGTGGATCACAATTATTAACGTATTCATGTATATGTAATGTAATGAACTGTTCTAGCTGTAATGTACATGCTCTCTTCCTAGCAAGTATAGTAATGTAATCATTCTAGTATCGTTGTATATGTTCTCTTTCTAGTATAGTTGTATATGTTCTTCTCTAGTATAGTTGTATATGTTCTTCTCTAGTAAAGTTGTATATGTTCTTCTCTAGTATCGTTGTATATGTTCTCTTTCTAGTATAGTTGTATATGTTCTTCTCTAGTATAGTTGTATATGTTCTTCTAGTAGTAAGTATTGACTCATGAATGAACTGACTCATAGTATGATATCGCGTTCTAGTAATAGCTCTAGTATCTTCCTAAACTACCCATATGGTAGTTTACTAGTAATCTAACTGGTACGTATGAACATGGATGTATACCCTTGCTACCCAAGGGCATGGGATGAACTGGAAGGGCCTTTATGACTATATATGTACATATGTTATATAACTAATATTTAAACGACCTTCGGACGAGTACCCGATATCCCACCAGACCACATCTCAAGAGCGAAAAGGAAATAGGGTGGATAGCCTTCCTAAGTCTTTTAAACATTTCTTATATAACCATACATATAGAGGCATGCAATTTATAATTTAAAAGCATAAAATAAGATATGTAAAACCTTTGAACATAAATATTTTCTAAGAAAAGACCGACTTGATGTCAATCTACAAAATGGTTTTGAAGGCATGGGTTTGATAAAGCAGTTTAGTATAAAGAACATTTGTTTGAAACACAATTGTAAATAAGTTTGAAATGTAATATACAGAGTAAAATGTACAGTGTAATAAGGAGTTTTAAAACATATAAAATGTTTATGATAAACATTTGAAGGAAACTGTTTGGTAAAACGGCTAATGAGTAGCCAATCATTTGAATGCTGCTTATTAATCACATGTGATTGATATAATAATTAGCATAATTCTACTTGTATCCCCCCCCCCCCCATAAAACATTTAAAAACAGTTTAAAACATTGATTAAGGGGTATGAACTCACTTGTAGTGAGTGGTTCTGATGAAAATGTTGGATCGGTTGCTAAGTATCAAATGGTGACTTAAGTACACACGCGAATCCTATTTAGCATATATTGGCACATATATGAATATAATTAGTGTTATGAACAACTAATTAATGAATTGGGACCACCTTAGGGACTAGTGAACACTTATATTGAAGTGTTACAACCATAGGTGATTGTACGAAGGGTTAAAAGGCTATACAAGGGAGTGTATGGCCAAAATACACACTATATGTGTGTGTGTGCGGCCAGGTGTGCTGCCAGAAGCATGTGCTGCCAGAAAACATGGTGTTCTTGGTGTTCCTGGTGAAAGATGTTACCTTTTATGAAGATCCTAAAGGAGATTAGGATGATACTTGAGAGGATTTCAAGTTCTATGCTTGAAGAAGTGAAAGAAATGTTCAAAAATGACTAAGTGTAGTATATATAGGTGGATTGTGCGGTTAGGAAGGGTGTGAGGCCGCAAACACATGTGTGTGGCCGCACACTCCATGTGTTGGAGTGTTTGGCCTGTTTTTGATTCCTACACTTTGAGTTAACCCATTTCCACAGTCCAACCTTGATTATAACACATTTAGAACGCTCCAAAAGACCCTAAATGGTACTACAAGATAGTAAAACGAGTCTATTATTGATAAGAAATGAAGAATGCAAGTTAGGAATTTTCGGGTTGTCACACGATCCTTTACCCGAAGCGTATGAGACACGATGCATAATGTCTTACATAAAGATACGATACTCTATCAATTTTCTGCCATAATATTTTATGTGTCACATTCTTACAATTCAAACTATGAAGAGGGATACCGTAATCATAATCGAAATTTAAGAGCACACTATTTATCCTTTGACTAAATTTATTAAAATTTCTTAATCTGAGCTTTAGATTTGAACGAAATACAATATTCTCTCCCTTAATTATAGAAAAACAACTTTTCAACTTTTACAACTTTGCAAAGTATAACTCTTGTTTTCTATAATTAATATTGCTAATCTTGCAATACTTACCATAATAATCATGCTTCCACTTACATGATGATTATTTCTTTACCAGCATAACATTTATGCTCACACTAGCTTCGACATGTATTCAGAAATCAGTTGAACTTCTAGAAAACAATTTCTTAAGTTTATATTTCTTATACCAGATGCTTTGATAAGACTTTATCTAAGCTTCTCAAACTCATACACCTTTCCTTGGACATATCATATGTATATGTCTAAACGATTCTAGGACTCATATCAATAAGTCTAAGATGTTCAGACTTATTTGCCATTTCCCACAATTCGAACTATGAAGAGGTATGCCGTAATCAAAGTTGAATTTGAGAAACCCAAATCACATAATGTCATCTTCAAAATCTCTCTTACTGAAAGCGTTTCCTGGCAATCATTCTTATGAATGAAAGAAACCTTATGACACTTAGATTTTGTGGTGTATTCGTTCTCATCCATGTGAATTTTTCATAACCATAATCACAAGATAATGTTAGTGACAAATCCAGACTCTTATGGATAGAACTTGTTCTTCTTAATTTCTTACCATCAAGGGTCCCACCATTGCTTCCAAGTTATTTAGCAGCTCACCCCTTCATTTCAATGTACTTTCATTGAACCAGGTGCCTTGCCCCTATACAATCCATTGAGAACTTGTAGAACTCACTTGCATAATTAACTCAATTCGGAATGGCACAGAAACAAAATAGTGTCAACACGATTGGTCCTAGTTGGTCTTTGTCTTATCCAAGACATCACAATTTACCAATTTCAAATGTGTAAGAACAAGAAAAACCCTTTTTCCAAATTTCACATTTGACGAATGTTATAAACCTTCTTAAGATTTATCACCTAATTCACAATCTTGGAGTATAACTCTAAGACTTGACATTGGAACGAAGTATGATTGACTTCTTGATTTAACCATTTTCACAATTCTCGTCTCCTTTTCTTAGACATACAAATTGTACTAAGAATCACTTAGAGGATCAATTGATATATGGTTCTTAATCATTAATTCTTATCATAAAACACAATAAAAGGTACTCTCCCTGCTTCTTAGAACGGAGAAACTTTTATCTTTCTGCCTAGTTGATTCTTCTTTTTCGTTCTGATATTGATTGAAACTCTTTTAATCAATTCAGAATGTAACCATATTTACTAAACTTTAGTAAATCATGACGAATATCTTATCACTCTTGTAGTGGACTTGATCAACACACAACTTTGTGTACTTGATCTCATAGTCCTTCACTTGACACTTTGTCAAAGAATAGTCTAAATTTCCCAAATGTGATGGTTTTTCATTCATCATGCAATACTTGTTTCACGATTCCAAGTTCCTATCCACTTGAAACTTGAGCGATGAGAAACTCTCCCTATTTGGTAAACTCTTGACACTACCAAAAACAACTTAATTAAGAATCAAATCCATTTTGCTAATATTAGAAGTACACAAACATCAATTTTTCAGATACGCCATTGTAAGGATAAACAATAAGATAAAACCAAAATTTATTTTATTCATAAAAGCAGCGGAAAAACATGTCCTTACAATGCAAAAATTCAATTGAAAAACTATGTAATCAAATACTCCTAACAAATCTATCATAACTTCCTAAGCTCAAAATCTGATCTTCGAATCCATGCGATCGTAATCCATTTCTTCGTGATCAAACTCATCTTGTTGTTCCATCAACCTTCCTTTCTTTTCTTTGATCCTGCAAAACATGCAAATGTAATCTTATCACATTATGTAAAAAAAATAGGAATTTAATGGAGTTAAATAGTGGATTTTGTACCTGAAGCAGAGCCACACTTCTTGACTCTTCCATCTCTTAGACTCTTCAGTTCCTTTATGCAGCTTCGTATCCATTTTCCTTTCCCTTGGCAGCCGAAACATGTGGCTTCTCCTAGAACGTCCACGGAAATATGGTTGGTTGATTCACTAGACAAATGTAACAATGCAAATTTTCAAACAAATTTTTCATTTAAAATAAGTGATTTATTTCAACCAAATATAATTATTCCAAATTTCATATCAAAATACAATCGTAAAATCCCCAAGATCTCAAAACATCAACAGTGTGTACGCGTCATGCCGGCGCCTTCCCACGGTCCTCGCTAGTACCTGAAACACATACATAACAACTGTAAGCATAAATGCTTAGTGAGTTCCCCAGTATACTACTTACGCATATACGCCTTTCCAGGCCCTGACCTTCCGGTCCACAACACAATCGCCTTCTGGCCCTTGAGATAATCGCCTTCCGGCCCATAACATATTGCCTTCCGGCCCATAAACATACACAGCAAATAATACATTTATCCTAACACATATAGCACATATATCATATATCATATCCGACCTTTCAGTCACATAACATATTGCCTTCCGGCCCATATACACATACATAGCACGCATAGCAAATACCTTACCATTTATAGCACGTATAACACAAATCATATCCGACCTTCCGGTCACACAGTCAAACCCTTCCGGGTACAGTATAGTGAGAAGACTCACCTCGTGGGTAATGAAAGCTAGCGACTCCTGAAATCACTCGCACTCGATCCGCCGAGCTACAGACTCCCTATAATATCATATATCCCTTATTAATACTTTTATCTTTCAAGACACTGACCCTAAGAAATCACATGTAGGTCAACTCTGGTCAACGGTCAACGGTTAACTTGACCGGACTCGGCGAGTGCTAAGGCGACTCGGCAAGTCTAGACGTCCTCACCAAATCCTGATGTTCCCTTTCTACTCGTCGAGTATCCCTCTTGACTCGACGAGTTCCTCGTGGAAGAATCGCGGGGCCACCCCGACTCCACTCGCCGAGTCTGAAGAACAGCTCGACGAGTCCCAGTTAATCTTCAAGCTACTCGCCGAGTCTGTTCATCGGACTCGGCGAGTCCATGCCATGCAGTCGATCAAACTGCTTCCTGAGATCTGTAATGTCCCGACCATTCATAGGTTTGGTCCTCCTAAGCTGGTACAACACGTAAGACCTTCATTTAGGTGCTCATGCTACACCCCAAGACTTGTAATTTACCTTTTGACTTAAGGCATAAGGATTCCAATCCAAAACCTCTCTTAATTCCCGAATTACACAGGCATGGGACATTCTGGACCTCTAAAGGTCCTAATACATGGTTATAATCGTTTGGGGAACAAGGGTAATAATCAATCTAGTCACAAAAGGGTTCCATAAACCCTAAATCCATGCACACATCAACATAGCAGAATATGATCCGAAATATTACCTGAATAATGCACTCTCTGTGTCCCCAATCCTCAGAACTTGATCCCCTTGTTGTTCCTTTAGCCAAACTCTTCTCTTCCTTGCACAATAACTTCTTCAAGATCACCAATGGCCTTCAATCCTTGCTCTAGATGCCCACAACCGATTTAGGGTTCTTCTCAGTCGCTAAAAACGGACAATGACGGCCTATAAGTCCGTTATATACGTTCCAAAACCGAACGGCTAGGGTTTCCGCTGAACAGCGCAGACTCGCCGAGTCCATAATGGACTCGTCGAGTCCAGTCGCGAACCCGCGACCCAGTCTGTGGTCCTACTCGGCGAGTCTGGCTCCAACTCGCCGAGTCCCCTCCTAAAACACCCCAAAAAAACAATATTATAACAATACCTGAAATTCCGGGCTGTTACAACTCTCCCCCACTAGGACTAGACTTCGCCCTCGAAGTCTCATTCTGCAAATAACTCCGGATGTTGCTCCCGCATCTCACGCTCCGGATCCCAAGTCATCTCCGATCCTTTCCGGTGTTGCCACTGAACCAACACCAGAGGTACTTCCTTGTTCCTCAGAACCTTGATCTTCCGATCCCTGATGGCTACTGGTCTCTCGGCGTAATTCAGGCTCGCATCCACCTGAATATCCTCTAATGGAACCACTGCCGATTCATTGGCTATACACTTCCTCAACTGCGATACGTGAAAGGTATTGTGGATCTGTCCCAACTCTGCTGGCAACTCCAACCGATAAGCTACCCGGCCTACCCTTGCAATCACACGAAATGGACCTATGAACCGGGGCCCCAACTTGCCCCTCTTCCTGAACCGGATCACTCCCTTCCAAGGAGAAACCTTCAGGAGAACGAAGTCGCCAACCTGAAATTCAAGCTCGGACCGGCGTCTGTCCGCATAACTCTTCTGTCGGCTCTGGGCGGTCAATAACCTCTGTCTAACCTGCTGAATCTGCTCTGTCGTCTGAAGTACGATCTCTGTACTGCCCATCACTCTCTGTCCCACCTCTCCCCAGCAAATGGGGGTCCGACACCTCCTACCATACAACAACTCAAAAGGTGGCATACCAATGCTCGAATGATGGCTGTTGTTGTAGGAAAACTCTGCCAAGGGTAAATGCGCATCCCAACTACCCCCGAAGTCTAACACACACGCTCGAAGCATGTCCTCCAATGTCTGAATCGTCCGCTCGCTCTGGCCGTCTGTCTGGGGATGGTATGCGGTACTAAAATGCAGTTTAGTACCCAGCTCCTCGTGGAATTTCTTCCAGAACCTGGAAGTGAAGCGTACATCACGGTCCGAAACAATCGAGATCGGCACTCCATGCCGAGATACCACCTCTCTCACATATAACTCTGCCAACTTCTCCGCTGATGAACTCTCGCTGATGGCAAGGAAGTGTGCACTCTTCGTCAATCTATCCACAATCACCCAAATTGCATCGACTCCTCTGGCAGTTTTCGGCAATTTAGTGATGAAGTCCATGGTAATCTGTTCCCACTTCCACTCAGGAATCTCCAAAGGCTACAACTTGCCATGCGGTCTCTGGTGCTCGGCCTTAACTCTACGGCAGGTCAAGCACCTCTCAACGAACCAGGCGACGTCTCTCTTCATACAGGGCCACCAGTATTCCTTCCTCAAGTCCAAATACATCTTCGTAGCACCGGGATGGATCGAGAATTTCGATCTGTGAGCCTCCTCCATCAAAGTAGCATGCGTACCGCCCACGAACGGTACCCAAATCCGACCCTGAAACGTTAGAAGTCCTCGTCCATCCTTAACGAACTCTGAAATTAACCCAACGACCCGTTCTTTCTTCTGCATCTCGGATCTCACAGCCTCGGCCTGTGCCCCACGAATAGCATTCAATACCAGAGTCATCACCGTCAGTCTCAGACATACATCTCGCAATGGAGTGCTCTCCGCCCTGCGGCTCAATGCATCGGCTACCACATTAGCCTTGCCCGGGTGGTATAGGATTTCACAGTCATAATCCTTGACCACATCCAACCATCTCCTCTGACGCATATTTAGGTTGGGTTGATCCATCAAATACTTCAAACTCTTATGGTCCGTATATATCGTACATCGAACCCCATACAGGTAGTGACGCCAAATCTTGAGAGCGAACACTACTGCCCCCAACTCTAAGTCATGCGTGGGATATCTCGCCTCGTGAGGCTTTAGCTGCCTCGATGCATAAGCTATCACATGACCTCTCTGCATCAACACTGCACCCAGTCCCGAAATCGATGCGTCGCAATATACGACAAAATCTTCCATCCCTTCCGGGAGAGCTAATACCGGGGCTTCGCACAGTCTCTGGCGAAGTGTCTCGAAAGAAATCTATTGCTCGGGTCCCCATGAGAAAGCAACACCCTTCCGGGTCAGTCTGGTGAGCGGTACTGTGATCTTGGAGAAGTCTCTAATAAACCTCCGATAGTACCCCGCCAACCCAAGGAAACTCCTGATCTCGGAAGGTGACTTCAGTACCTCCCAACTCATCACTGCCTCAACCTTGGCCGGATCGACCAATATCCCTGCCTGATTAACAACATGTCCAAGAAATTGGACCTCCCGCAAACAAAAGTCACATTTGGAGAATTTTGCATATAGTTTCTCCGACCTCAGTACCCCAAGGACCTCCCTCAAATGTCCCTCATGCTGCTCTCTAGATCGTGAATACACCAGGATGTCGTCGATAAATACAATCACAGACCGATCCAGCATCGGCATGCATACCCTGTTCATGAGGTCCATGAACACTGTCGGGGCATTGGTGAGCCCGAAAGGCATCACCACGAACTCATAATGCCAATATCGCGTCCTAAATGCTGTCTTCTGGACGTCCTCATCCCGCACTCTTCCCTGATGGTACCCTGATCTCAGATCGATCTTGGAAAACCAAGATGCCCCTTGCAACTGATCGAATAGGTCATCGATCCTCGGTAACGGATAGCGGTTCTTGACTGTCACTTTGTTCAACTCCCGGTAATCAATGCACATCCGGTGTGAACCATCCTTCTTCTTGACGAACAGGATCGGTGCTCCCCACGGCGAGCTGCTCGGCCGAATAAATCCCTTCCCCAGCAACTCCTGGAGTTGCGAGGATAACTCTTGCATCTCTGGAGGTGCGAGACGATAAGGCACCTTCGCAATAGGTGCAGACCCCGGAATCAGATCGATACCAAACTCTACTTGCCTCGCAGGAGGTACTCCCGGCAGTTCCTCGGGAAAAACATCTGGAAACTCACACACCACTGGGACCTCCTCCACTGACCTTGGTCTCTCGGAAGCCTCCCGCGTATCCATCACATACGCCACAAAACCCTTACATCCCTGCTGTAGACATTGCCTCGCCCTAGTGGCCGAACAAAAAGCTGATCCCGAACGAGTACCCTCGCCGTACACCGTAAGAACTCCTCCACTAAGGTCTCGTATAGTCACCAGCTGGCGCTCGCAGTCGATGACAGCGTTGAATCGGCTCAGCCAGTCCATGCCCACGATGACACAGACATCACCCATCGCAATAGGAATTAGGTCAATCGGAAACTCAACCCCGAAAATCTCTAGTACGCATCCCCGAAGAACCTCCGTGGCACAAACCACCCTCTCGACCGCTATAGAAACGCTCAAGGGCCGACTTAACGGCTCACGACTAATGCTGATATGCTGACTAAAAGCTACAGATACAAAGGACCTACTCGCACCCGAATTAAATAACACTAGAGCAGGCATAGAGTTCACAAGAAAAGTACCTACACATATATTAACATAAGCATAACATCTCGACTTTAAATAAATACGTGAATTACAGCATACCTGCCACAACATCGGGCGCAGCACGGACCTCCTCCGCAGTCAGCTGAAAGGCTCTCCCGCGAGCCCTCGGGGCCTCGACCTTCGCCGGTCGAGCCTCAGTAGTCCTGGTAGTAAGTGTAGATCCCTGACGAAGCTGCGGGCACTCAGCCTTCCGATGGCCTGTCTGGTTGCAATGAAAACAAACCATAAACCCCTTAGGACAATCCCTGGCAATGTGTCCTTCCTTGCCACACTTGTAGCAACCACCAGCTCGGCACGCCCCCTCATGACCCTTGCCGCACTTCCCGCACGTGCGGCCCTTCTGACCTCCCGTCCTCAAATCAGCGGACTTGATCCGCTTGGCTACCGGCTGAGACTGAGCCGGCCGCCGGTCCACCTGCCGAGACTCGGCCTCCTCCCTGGCCTGGGTCTCCAACTCGATCTCGCGCTTCCTGGCATTCGCCTGAAGCTCAGTAAAATTACGATAGGTTGAGTTTGACACAAACTCCTGGATATCCCTCCTCAAAACGCCTAAGTACCGGCTCATCCGCGACTGCTCTGTAGACAACAGCTCAGGGCAGAACATTGCCCTCTCATGAAACTTCCGCGTAACCACCGCAACCGAATCAGTACCCTGCTTAAGGGTCAAGAACTCCTGAATCAATCGTTCCCTCTCCACTGGGGGAACGTACTCGTCCCTGAACATGTCAGTAAACCTCTCCCATGTCACTGCTGTAATCTCCGCCAAAGTGAAGTTTGCCGTCACGAACTTCCACCAATCCTTCGCTCCCAGACGGAGCTGGTTCAAAGCGAACCGTACCCTCAGGTGCTCCGGGCATGAGCAAGTGTAGAAGCACCCTTCAATGTCGGCGATCCACCTCATCGCAGCAATTGGATCCTGCGTCCCATCGAACTCAGGGGGTTTCGTGTTGCTGAATTCCCGGAATAACAACGAATCGCCCCCTTGTGGCCTGGCAGCGGCCACGGCTGCGGTAGCGGCAGCGGCTGCAGTCTCAGTCAGTGCGGCGTACCGCTCTTCGAACGTCTCCATCAGAGTGGTCTTAATAGACCCAAACATCTCCGGGATCTCAGCCCGAATTGCTGCAGCTACCTCCTCCTGAATCATCTGACGAATATCCTCGTCGCTCACACCGCTCGAACTCGCCCCGTGGCGTGTGGTAACCATGTTGTCTCTGAAATACAACATAAAATTATCAGAGACTCCATCAATTACAATTGCACTTGATACGCAACCCTACTCAGTCTCCGATATCCAGGGATTCTTACTTGGGTCTCCCACCGACCCGGTGTCTTCGGTAGTACGGGCCCAATACTACCGACCACACCGTATCAGTATTCGTCCCAAATCTTCCTCCCCAAACCCCGAATAGTGAGTACTCTACTTTTGATATGCACTATCTACCTGCACGCTATCAAATATTTCATATCGGCAAACTCCCTAGACTAAGGCATCACAAATCAGGCCACTCTAGTCCTATTATGAATACCTAGCCTTCTAGCATGCATAACAATTCATAATTCATTGCATAACATAACATTGTAAGGTATTCTGGGGATCTTTACCGTTCGGGCGCTGGCTGATCGTACACACTGCTTCTTTCTTGTTTACCACTTTACCATTTATAAAATTTTATGCCTTTATTATTTTTAAAAGATTTTCCTCAAATCCTCGGTTTGAGTTCAGTTACACCCGAAGGTACACCCGAATCCCTCAAACCAAGGCTCTGATACCAATTGTAACAATGCAAATTTTCAAACAAAATTTTCATTTAAAATAAGTGATTTATTTCAACCAAATATAATTATTCCAAATTTCATATCAAAATACAATCGTAAAATCCCCAAGATCTCAAAACATCAACAGTGTGTACGCGTCATGCCGGCGCCTTCCCACGGTCCTCGCTAGTACCTGAAACACATACATAACAACTGTAAGCATAAATGCTTAGTGAGTTCCCCAGTATACTACTTACGCATATACGCCTTTCCAGGCCCTGACCTTCCGGTCCACAACACAATCGCCTTCCGGCCCATAACATATTGCCTTCCGGCCCATAACATATTGCCTTTCGGCCCATAACATATTGCCTTCCGGCCCATAAACATACACATCAAATAATACATTTATCCTAACACATATAGCACATATATCATATATCATATCCGACCTTTCAGTCACATAACATATTGCCTTCCGGCCCATATACACATACATAGCACGCATAGCAAATACCTTACCATTTATAGCACGTATAACACAAATCATATCCGACCTTCCGGTCACACAGTCAAACCCTTCCGGGTACAGTATAGTGAGAAGACTCACCTCGTGGGTAATGAAAGCTAGCGACTCCTGAAATCACTCGCACTCGATCCGCCGAGCTACAGACTCCCTATAATATCATATATCCCTTATTAATACTTTTATCTTTCAAGACACTGACCCTAAGAAATCACATGTAGGTCAACTCTGGTCAACGGTCAACGGTTAACTTGACCGGACTCGGCGAGTGCTAAGGCGACTCGGCAAGTCTAGACGTCCTCACCAAATCCTGATGTTCCCTTTCTACTCGTCGAGTATCCCTCTTGACTCGACGAGTTCCTCGTGGAAGAATCGCGGGGCCACCCCGACTCCACTCGCCGAGTCTGAAGAACAGCTCGACGAGTCCCAGTTAATCTTCAAGCTACTCGCCGAGTCTGTTCATCGGACTCGGCGAGTCCATGCCATGCAGTCGATCAAACTGCTTCCTGAGATCTGTAATGTCCCGACCATTCATAGGTTTGGTCCTCCTAAGCTGGTACAACACGTAAGACCTTCATTTAGGTGCTCATGCTACACCCCAAGACTTGTAATTTACCTTTTGACTTAAGGCATAAGGATTCCAATCCAAAACCTCTCTTAATTCCCGAATTACACAGGCATGGGACATTCTGGACCTCTAAAGGTCCTAATACAGGGTTATAATCGTTTGGGGAACAAGGGTAATAATCAATCTAGTCACAAAAGGGTTCCATAAACCCTAAATCCATGCACACATCAACATAGCAGAATATGATCCGAAATATTACCTGAATAATGCACTCTCTGTGTCCCCAATCCTCAGAACTTGATCCCCTTGCTGTTCCTTTAGCCAAACTCTTCTCTTCCTTGCACAATAACTTCTTCAAGATCACCAATGGCCTTCAATCCTTGCTCTAGATGCCCACAACCGATTTAGGGTTCTTCTCAGTCGCTAAAAACGGACAATGACGGCCTATAAGTCCGTTATATACGTTCCAAAACCGAACGGCTAGGGTTTCCGCTGAACAGCGCAGACTCGCCGAGTCCATAATGGACTCGTCGAGTCCAGTCGCGAACCCGCGACCCAGTCTGTGGTCCTACTCGGCGAGTCTGGCTCCAACTCGCCGAGTCCCCTCCTAAAACACCCCAAAAAAACAATATTATAACAATACCTGAAATTCCGGGCTGTTACAACAAATATGCTCCATTACTTTGCCAAATCATTTCTGATTCAGAAGCAATAAGCATGTAAGTTAAGTCAATGAGGGTCGCGTCAATGTTCATCATATGATACTCTCTTATGAACTTATCATATGATTCAGGGAGTGACTGAAGAACCCAGTCTACAACCATCTTATTGGGGAAAGTCGCACCCAACATAATCAACCTATCGATGTGTGATTTTATTCCTAGGACGTGAGCACACACAGGCTTACCATCTTCATGCTCCATTGCCAATAGGGTTTCGGTGATCTTGAACTTTTCAATTATTTGATCTTGTGGGTTGGGGAGAACAACGGGAGGAGGAGGAGGGAGTGAGATCAAGCTAGTCCACATTGATCCTTCACTTTGGAAAAAGCTATCACTTTCAATAGGAACACCTTTTCCTTAGGATCCGGGAAGACCACGGTTAGAGTCAGACATCTACAAAACGGGAGAAAATTCAAGTTAGTTGATTGAATCCTTAATGAAACACCCAAATGAGACATTAAGGCTAGGATCCAACAACATTATTTACACATTAGAAGAGGGATGTCGTAATCCAACATGCAAATAATTTGGAGGTATGTGAATGATGATTCACTAATTCTTCATCGTGAAAAACATAAAGGCTTAAGTTTTAATTGTATTAAGAATTCCTAGATTTCCTTTGAGATTCATTGAACTCTTCAATGCATGTTTAAATCTCTATATGCCCCTCTTGTTTGTGACTAGGATGCCGAGGATCACAAAGTGGGTGTGAATAACCATGCAAATCTACATGGTGCCCTCATTGTTACAGTCACCTATTCGATGTGCTAGTAAACCACACACGCTCCATCAAACTATGATTAACATTGAGTCACCCTTTGCCACCTTTGCTTAGAACCAATTAGTGTGTCACATAACCACACGCGCTCCACTAACGTCTTAGCAAGGGTGCAAGGTGTAATTTCATGGGATTGCATCAATTTCACTTTTGCCTAAAGTAACTAGGATTGGGAATTTGTAAAAGCGTTTAGTTACTTTACATAGATTCATTATACTTATTAATGAATAAGGGATTGCCCTATCCTACCCGTTCGGCTAACAACCATCCACCAATCAAGGAAGCGGTGGGTAAGAGTGGATACCCATTAAACGGCCATTTTATAGGCCATAACCTTATACCCCCTTTTAGATCGGCTTTGTGAATGAGGTCTACTAACGGTAAGACTAGCATTTTAGTTATACATATATAATATTAAACCTTTAATGTTATACATAGTATAATGGTGTATTTTACAATTTTAAAATACTAGGTGGTTTAAATTATACTTTTAATTAACCAAAATCATTATGGATTTATTAACTCTCTTTTAATTATATACTTAATTAATTTAATAAAACCATAAGGGTTTAATTTGAACTTTTCAAAATTAGGGTTTTGGAATTTAGACCTTCAAAATTAACTTTTAATCAACAATTTAAATTCCAAAACTTGAGGGCAAGTTTGAAACTTTTCAAAAACAATTAGGTTTTAATCTCATTTAAAATTTTCGAATTTAAGACATTTAAATTAAAATTTTAAATATTAAAACTCTTGATTTAATAATTATCTTGAATTAGACTATTAATTTAATTATTAAATCATAAGGGTTTATCTAAATCATGAGGATAATTACCATTTATACATTTAAGATATCCTAATCCCTTAAATATCTCTATAGATTTCGAAAATAAGGTTGAGATAATCCAAAATCTTTAATTACCATATATAACATTTAAAGGATAATTACAAGATATAGGATAATCCAAATCCCTAAAATTTAGGATCTTATCTTGGGGAGGAGGCTAATTTCGAAAATCAAGGGATTAAGACAAACCCTAGATTTCGAAATTTAAAGTTTTAAGGAAAGGGTTTGAAAATCTAATTCAAACTGTTGCAAATTAGGGTTTGCAAACCCTAATCTCGAAAATCCTAGCCTCCTAGGGTTTATTGGAAATAAACCCTAATATGTCAAGTTCATACAATTGAATAATACTAATTGAAAACAAAAACCATTGGCTCTGATACCACTAATGGGTTTTATACAAACAATCCTATGTGCACATGCAACCCTAGCATTGGATCTAGGTTTTCACTATTAGATACACAACATTATGAACACATAATGAAACCCTAAAGATGATTGCTATTATCGAAATTAACCAAGAAGGTTAGATTACATACCTCTTTTTGTTATATTGTAATAACAACTTAAATCTTCAAACCTTAAGTCTTGAAAGCAAGCGCCACAAGTGTAGTGCCTCTAATGGCTCACAAACACCACAAGCAATTGGAGAGGCTATAGAGAGAGAAGAGGGAGGTAGAAATCAGACCTTAGAATCCTTTAGGAAGCATGGACGAAATCCTAAGGCCTTAGGGGTCTTTATATAGGGTTTGTATTAGGGTTTCAGTCCTTATCCTTATCAAGTTACTTGCCCATCAAGCAACCATTAGATAAGCCTTGAAAAACCCTTATCTCTTGGACCTTGTACGATTTTAAGGATATCCTTATCCTTGAATTCGTCCATCCTTTAACAAGGATAACCATTGCCCTATTTTTCAACTATCACATAATTACAATTCAGCCCCTCTAGTTTAATTAATTACACTTGATCACAAAATTAATTCCTAATTAATTATTGACCAATATTAATTAAACAAATATGATTTCTCCTTTAATATATTATTCTTATAACATATTAATAAATCATAATAACCTCTCTCTCTATTATTTCTCCAGTCAAGTTGCTTTGGTGAAGGCAACCCAAAAGGATCATGCACAATCGAGTCAAGTACTTACCAAATATGGTAACGGGCTTAGACACTAATCCAACAGTACATTGAATCTCGAATCATAAAACTGATGATGTGTATGTGCAGTCACGCATTCGCATTCCCACGAACTGGTAAAGTACATTAAAAACATCTAATCTACAACTGTAATTCAAAGTTTAGTGAGTTCCCCAAAATATCACATACAATATAGCACAACTAAACATATATAACATTTATGGGTTATCAACAACCCTGAGTTATCAACGGCTCGAATATAACAATTTGGGTTATCAGGAACCCCGAGTCATCAACGGCTCGTATACAGTAATTTGGGTTATCAGAAACCCCAAGTCATCAGCGACTTACATATAGTAATTCAGGTTATCAGCAACCCCGAGTCATCAGCAACTCACGTACACCATATGATATAAGTAATACAGTGAGAATACTCACCTCGCGAATAGATCGGATAACCACCATTGCACACGAATACTAACAGACCAGTCTCACATACCACCTACACATTAATTCAAGCGTCAACGTCAGCCTATAACCTAAAACCCTAAAGTTTGACCCCAGGTCAAAAAAATTCAAAAGTCAAAAGTCAACCTTCGGGTCAACGGGTGCGCCACGGTCTCTTGAGGGCGTCAACCTTCAGTATCTTTCAACCGGTAACCGGGGACTATTTCACCCCCGACCACTACCACATAATAACATAGCATAAACATACTGCTAGGCATGCATGGTTTCTTACGACCCCTTGGTATCTTTCAACCGGTAACCGGGGACTATTTCACCCCTACCTACCACATAATGACATAACATAAACATACTGCTAAGCATGAAAGGGTTCTGACGACCCCTTCGGTACCTTTCAACCAGTATCCGGGGACTATTTCACCCCTACTACTACTAACATGTATCACAGAACATCCTAACATAAAAGATGACAGATAATGGCATACCAGATAATTATCACAAAGACAATCATCTAACAAACAACTCCTACTAGTGGGTCGGCATTGTGGCCGTAGACCCACTTCTACTGGAAGGTATCTCACCTCGCACTGCTGAAGTCCTGCAGACAAAACCTTGGCTGTTGGATGACAGATTCCTAAACTTTCAATCATCAAAATAACACTCAATCAGTAATTAGGTTCCAACATAAAACCATAAGTCCATGCTTGGAGTAAAAGGATACTTTACCCCCAAGTTAGCTTGACTCAAGCCCAAGGCCCAATCCAAAGGCCCAAAAGTCAACTATAAGTCAAAGCCCAACATATGGAAAATTGGGCCCAAACCTCTACATAGTCTTCCCCTAAGGCCCAACCCTTTAGTCCAGTCCAAAATTTTGACATTTCTAATGGCCTAATATCTTATAATCATCAAGGCCCAAACTATGGCCCATTTATGGCTTAATTTTCCAAATTGGGCCCAAACCCTTACATGGGCCTTACCTTAAAGCCCATCTAATTATTCTAGTCTATATGATTGTTCTTGAATGGCCCATTATTGGCCCAATCATCAAAGCCCAATAGAAACGCTCAACTTAAGGCCCAAGTGAAATTAGGGTTTCACATAAAATGACAATTAGGGTTAAGTGTTTCTCACTTAACCCATTAAGGACTTAATCCATTAAGGACTTAATCCATTAAGTCCATCACTCTACTAGATAAATCATATTGTATGCTCGGTTGTAATTAATCATTCAATTCCAATGGCCCAAACATGGGTCCCGATAAGTCTAAGGCCCATATATCCAAAACTAGGGTTTTCTAAACCCTAATTAGGGTTTTCCAACCCTTCACAGCCCAACTAGGCCCAAAAGCTAAGTCCTTAGGCCCATTAGGGTTTCATTAGGACAATTAGGGTTTTCCTAAGTCGGGCACCACCCACTACCACCTCGGGTAGTGATGGACAACAGTGGTGGCCACCACCTCACGGTGGTGGTTATGATTCTAGTCAATTTTTGTCCTAGCATCCCAAACGAGATCTAAACACACAGAAAGCACACTGCCACCCAACACGATGGCTGGTGGTGGTAGGAGGCGGCTGCCACCACCTCACACTGGTGGTTATGAGTTTTCTTTCCATTATACTAGCCACAAATTACAATTACAATGCTTTAACTTGAACATAAACACACACACTAATAGATAAACACACATATAGCCACCCTTGTGGTGGCCAGTGGTGGTACGTGGTGGTGGTGGCTTTTCTTGTGAACTCCAACCAAGCCACACTACCCACGACGTATGGTATTCACTCTAGTGGTAGAAACACACACACACACACACACACATCCTTTTTCTCAGACAAATAAACCCAACACCCACCTGTGGTGGGTGGCGATGGCAGCAACATGAGATGGTGGCAATAGCAACGGTGGTCCTACGATGGTAGCCACCACCTCACGGTAGTGGCGGTGGTTTCTTTTGGTTCCTGGTCAAGCAGCCACGGTAGGAATGGGGACAACAACATATCCCGATGGTTTTTCCGGCTTTGGCATCGATGGCGGCGACTGGAGTCACGAACGGCGGCCACCACTACGCCACTCCTCCTTCGATCTTCCATGATGCAGTTTCGCTCCCTTCCATGTTGGTCTTCAACTTCTCTCAATGGTGCTATGTGGTTGGAGGATGACTGGGTGAATGGTGGCGGTTCCTCCAACTCCAACAGTCATGGTGGTCATCGGTGGTGAGGGCGACATAAGGGTAGTATGGCACCGACAATAAAAGAAGGGAAAGGTGGCGGGTGGATATTACTCCTAGGGTTAGGATTTCGGGAGGGATATATACCCAACTCCTTCCGAAACTTTTCACCATAGTGTCACCTTTGGTTTCTCCTTTCCCTTTTTCTTTCGAACTAAGTCCATATTTTACCTTTTTAAACCTGCTTCCTGAAATCCTTTACAGTTTAATTGTAACATCCCATTTCTGGTATGTGATTTAAATAAAGTATTTTCATTTCTTAAATGGGACTCGACGAGTCAGTAGCCCGACTCATCGAGTAGAGATGGGATGATCACGCAAATTGAGTTGGCTACTCGACGAGTCCATACGCTGGGACTCGGCGAGTCCGCCTGTCTGGATGAAGCCCTAATTTTAAGGGTTTGCACCCTATTTAAACGCATTAATGCGCCCCAACCTCGCCTCCATCACCCTCAGAGCATCTCTCACCAAACCCTAGCCCCCTTAAAGAGTGTGTGAGTGATTGTTACTTGTGAAGGAACTTTTGGAGCAAGTAGAAGAAGGAGAAGGTTGAAGAGTTCAAGGAAGAGGAATTAGATCCAGAACACACTCATTTGTGGTCATCTTTTCTGGTAATAAAGTCTCCATCTTTCTTATTGATCTATTAGATCTTGTTTGTCCCCAAATTGTTGCTTGTAAGCCCAAAAAGCCCAAATCCTTTGTGATAAATCCTTATGATTGGGTTATACTTCAGATCTGAACCCTCATTGCATTCTAGAAGTGTAAAGTTTCAGTTTTGGTTGTGATTGAGGTCCCTCTTGAGCTTGGAACCCCATTAAGAGCTTATATTTGGCATTTGAAGCCTTTAAACCCATGCATGCACATAAAGTTTGCAACTTTACGTGATAAGTATGCCTTAGAAACTTGGATCTATGATTTGGAGCCGCTGCATGGCTCAAAACAAGTCTGTATGGAAAAAGGATTGAATAGACTCGGTGAGTCGCAAGGTTGACTCAGCGAGTCATATGAAGATAGCCGTGGACTCGACGAGTTGGATGAGCAACTCGGCGAGTCCGATGAAGATTGCCTAAGACTCGACGAGTTGTATGAACAACTCAGCGAGCCGGATGAGTTTTCCCCCATTAAAGTAGAGTTTGATTGAAATAGCTTCATTTTTATTAGTTACACGTAAAGTTAGCAACTTTACATGTTCAAATGGTCCCAAGAGCTTAGATCTACGAGTTGGATGCTCTGAAATGGATTAGAATCGACTGTATGGAATCTACATGTTAGGACTCGGCGAGTTGTTCTTCGGACTCAACGAGTCGTGTCGCGAGTCCCCCGTCTTTCTTCGATTTGTGAGTTCAGGGTGAATCAGTGAATGGGGAAGGGACTCGGTGAGTGAGAGTCAAAGTTAGTAATGGAGGGACCCAGCGAGTCTGCGCCCTGACTCGACGAGTCCGGTCAACTGGAAGTTGACTTTGACCAGGGAGTTGTCTTTGACCAGGAGTAAAATAGTCATTTTACCCTGAGGGCATTTATAAGTACCTGATCTAGTGTTTTTGGGATTTGTAGTCGGACAGTTCTGGAGCAGCAGTCAGCCACTTTTAGAGTTAGCATCTCAGCAGCCATCATTACGAGGTGAGTTTCCCTCCAGTAGGAACGGGTCTACGGCCACAATGCCGACCCGTTTAGTTAGCAATAGTTTCGGACTTCGGTCCGATGCAGTAGTAGTGTGCTTGATGTCTTTATGATTCAAGCATGTTTATGTTATGTGTTCGGACCCTGGTCCGATGCAGTATGCAGTATATGTGTTCATGCTAGTTGATATGTTTATGTTATGTTATGATCAGTCTGTTCCGGACTTCGGTCCGATGCAGTTAGTTCCGGACTTCGGTCCGATGCAGGGGACAAGGTCCCAGTTAGTTCCGGACTTCGGTCCGATGCAGTTTCCAGAATTCGGTCAGATGCAGAGGGCAAGGCCCTGGTTAGTTTCCATACTTCGGTCCGATGCAGTTTTCGAACTTCGGTCTGATGTAGAGGGCAAGGCCCTGGTTAGTTTCCGGACTTCGGTCTAATGTAGTGGGCAAGGCCTGGTATGTGCTTCTCTTATAGTGTTTATTTGAGTTAAGTACTAAAAGGCTTAAGTATTTTATACAAGAAGAAACTAACATTCCAAATGTCTTAATCTTGATAGTGGATACTTGTAGAGAATATCATATTATTTGATCTTTCCATCTTCATCAACACTCTTTGGTTGTGCTTTTATTTGATTATAATCTCTATAAATAGATCCATGATGGTTGGGTTTTGTTATTAACTAAAAGTAAACTTGTTATTTTTAATGTTTTCCGTTGCCGATTTTTATGAAAAACAAACTTATATTTTGTATCAAAACCTAATATTTTCTACGTATTCATTGCTTATTGATTTACCTGAATCAATGCCTATAACTATATTAACATATGTTTTGTTCTTATCTTTTTAGATTTTTTTTTTTAAATTGAAATTATGATGAATTGTTTCCCATTTGATATGGTTTGATGGTAGTATGATAGAAACAAGCACCAACATTTTCTATTTTTATGGGAGTTGTTTGATAATCAAAATGGACATTTATCAAAAGATAGCTACTACTCCTAACAAAACATCATCAACAATTTTTTTTTCTTCTTTGTCCCTATAAAATAGACATAACTTGTCCATATGTGAGGAACAAAAAAATACATAGTCCATGTTTACAAAAAAAACCCATAGTAACCAATCTAGTTTTCTACTTTTCACCTTTTCGACATTTTAAAATTTTTTTGAATTTGCTCCAAACTTTCTTTATAAAAAAAAATCTATGTAAGATGCTAATATTCATTACTTAAACAAAACAAAACTTAGTTTGTTTTCAACCGAGTAATAAAGAATAGGCACATGCAGTAGCTAATAACTAGTCAACACACATGCCAATAACACTTCCATAACTACAAAAATCATCATAATAAAACAAAAATTGTCACAAGGTTACACGATACAAAGAAACATCAACCATATCAAAATCTAACGCATATTAAACATTTGCACAGGCAATTTCCGTTTTCGCCCATCAAACCCAACAGCAGTCACCTCCATTGAAATATCAATGCTTCGATGTTCAAGACCACGTACAATACTGATGCGTGAATTTATACTAACTGCTGGGTTGGCATCTGTGCCAGCTGGCAAAGAACTCTTGTGGGCCATATCCACCAATGATGATGACGATGATAGTGAAATTGGTTTGCAAAAAGTGAGCAAAGTTTGTGACCAATGAGTTGAGGGGGTGTATGGTGACGTTGACAAAACTGTAGGGGCTTCTTTGCAAAATCGGTTTGTGAAGGAAGTATCGAACCAAACTACAATTCCATAACATTTGCTTACGGTGGATTGTCCCTTTTGTTGTAATTGGACCGAGGCTGTGAAATCGACTTCATCGTGTTTCATTGTCACTAAATCAAACGTCTGAACAAAACAAATAAAAAGTTAACGAGGGTATTTCGGTCTTTTAACAAAGTAAAGGTGTAAACCAACCTTAAGGAGAGCGGTATTAGTGACCAAATTATTTCCATCCACAACATCAACAATGGGAATATGAGCAGCATCTTCCACCAGTTCTTTACCAATTGATGACATGTCAAATCCATAAACATTTTCCCAAAATGGCATACTTGTAGCCCCTTTTCCAAATCCAGCAACAAACTAAAATATAAATAAATAAACAGTTTATATATTTTTTTTTAAAAAAGATTGAAAGTAGAATGCTATAATTGGATTTTTAAATACCATGGTGGCAGTATCAGGGAGCATAGCACCTCCAGGCTTAAGCCAATGATCTCTTGCAATAAGAACTGAGTTCAACATTGACTCATAGAGTAAGCAATAACCCATCCACTCACTCACTAAAACATCAACACTTTTGGGCTCAATTTGTTTTGATTCAATGAGATCTTCAACCATTCCATTCACAACTTTAACTACTCCATTTCTGTTATTGTCTTTTGCAATCTGCATGTTTCCAGTAATAAAACTTCCTTAAATAGGGAGGATGAGAAGGAGAAGGGTATTTATGTCTTTTGAATGGATTACCTGAGAGGCTACGGAAGCCATCTTATCACTTGCTTCAACTGCATTTACCATCGAGGCCCCTGCTTGGGCTGCAAACAGACTATAAAAGATAACGATTAGAATAAAATAAGATAACTTTTTGACAAATTTGCCCTCGTATATCCATACACAAAACAAAAGGAATATTACCTTAATATCCCTGTACCACAACCAACATCCAAAACAACCGCACCCTTTATAAGAGAAGGGTTGTCTACAATAGCTTGTCTGTAAGCATCCGTCCTTACCTATATAACATAACATATTAGCTATTTTTAGTGATAAATTAAAAATGAGGAGGGCGATTACGTCATTTGCACAGACAAGGACAAAAACTACAATTTAGTCCAATTGACATAGTATAAGATAAGTCATAGAAGTAATGATACCTTATCACTTATCATCTCTCTGTGGATACCAAATGAACCATATGAGCCAAAATAGTTTTTATTCACGATTACTATTTCATGGTCAATGGCATTGTTTGACTTTTTATCATTAGATTTTACTTCTGATGAACTCGCCCCGTTTTCTTCAATGCTTATCTTTAAATTTTCCAGCATGTCCTCTTTAGATGATATCATAGAATCATCATCAACTTCTTCATCTTTATCAAAATCATATAGCAAATGATCTTCTTCCATATATGGTTTCAGGTACATGTCATTGTCCCATGGAAGATTGCTGCTTGCTAAAGAAGGTTCATGTAAATGATCTTGTAGTTCTAACCTAGACTGACATGTAGTTCCACAACTCCAACATCGATTTTGTCCCACCTAGTAAAAATAATGATCAAAACAAACAGTTAAATGCAAAAAACTTCACCATATGTTACTTTCTGATAAAGCATTTGTTTTGAGCGTTGTCTAACAGTTCTTACCTGTGATCTTATATAGTTGAGGAGCTTGAAACAACCATAGAAATCCAGGTTCATTGTAGTTCTGATGCTTCCAAAATCAAAACTGTGGCTTGAAAAGCAATGTTCGAAGAGTGAATCACTTGAAATGTATTTAGAATCACAAAATAAACAGAGCAGTTCAACGTCGTCATCTTCATCGTATTCCTCATCAGCATTCCAATCTTCCCAGATCTGTTTTTTATCATCCACATCCATGTCTTTTATACCGGGCAACTGTTCTTCATTGTCTCCCATGGGTGAGTCGACAGTGTTGTAGAGCGGAGCCACCATTATCTTAAATCTTAATACCAAATGAAATTAAGATTTAAAATGTTAGAACTTTGCCATCAAATAGCTTAAACTGAGGAACTGGAAGAACGCTGATTACCGTGGAGAAGTTCAAGGTAAATTTACATATAATTTTTTTTATCATTAGGACTGATCAAACAAACAACCACAAATTGAATTCAACTAGATGAAGAAGAGTCTAAAAAGAAGAAACTTGAAGACAAATCGACTAAATTACAACCACTTGGACACATGTTAACTTATGAAATCAGAAAGAAAAGAAAGGGAGAAATCGTTACCGGTAATGTCAATATGAAGGAAGAGGGATAACGGCGGATAGAGTAGAATGGGTGCCGGAGAAAGGATCCAGACGACTAGGGTTTTTGGTATCCTCGCCTAGATACTACAGATGTGGATACAATCATACAATCCCTTAAACCCTAGCAACCTGCAAAATATTTAACAAATTCCCGTTTAGACCCTCTTTTCCTTAAGCCGTAAACATATTCGGGAGTGCAATACTTGTTTTATTTTACACAAAAACTTCAAATTTTTGGATTAATGCCACAAAACTATTATATATATGTTTTAGACTTTAGTCTCAATTTTTTTCTTTATTTCTCGTATGTCATTATATTTTCAAAAAATAAAAAAATTAGTTTTGGTTCATTATTCGGTCACCAATAAGTTATAATGACGTGTTGGGTTGGTTTGGGTTGGCTGACATTGCTTTTTTTATCAGATTGTATTTAACCCTAATAATTATGTTTGACTTTGCATTTGGCCCCAACATTTTGTTTGTTCCCCATTTGCCATTACTTTTTTGAATGAATTTTTTTTTTCATTTAGCCTTACAGTCACCAATAAATATTTTAAAATGTAAAAGCTTAAAATGAAAAGGGAAGAGGCACTAAAGGCAAGAGGCAAACTTGTGACTTCTCTTTGAGGGGCGGGGTGTATTAGTCGATGAGTCAATTGCTCTCTTTGTTATCGCATAAAAATCTATTAAGTTGTGTCAAACCATCATAATTTGAATCAACATATTGCATATTGTTATAGTAAGGGGGTGTTTGGTAAAAAAAATTATTACTTATTAGCTTATTAGCTTATAAGTTAATAAGAAAGTGTAGAGTAACTTATGAAAAAAAATGATTTATTAGAGGTTCCCCCACCGGAATAAGTTATTTTCATCCAAACACTTTTTTAACTTATAATGGTGTGGAACCTAATAAGTTGTTTTAAAAAGCTTAGTCAAACACCCCCTAAGTATATATATCAAAGTACAATGCCTTGATAGATATTAATTTGAAAGTACATATTGTAATATGAAAATATGAAAGTGCGATGCTCTAATAAGGAAAAAAAATGTTTAATGTTATTTCTTACATTTAATACTCAAATACTCTACATAATGGCATCTTATTTCTTTGGTTTACAACAAATATGTCATTAGAAATAGCCAATTTTTTCTTAGATGAGTTAAGATTGAATTAACAAATTTGATTGATTCAAAGATTAGCATGTCATATTGTTTATTAGATGTCTTGGATTCAATACTTACACTAGGTCTTTTCCCTTTATACTAAAATGCATATATACACATTAAATACAACAAACATTGATAATACCCAAAAAAAAAAAAGTAATTAGTTTACTAGCTAACACGCCCCTCCCCTCAAGAAGAAGTCATAGTTTCGACTCTTGCTTTCATCTTTTCCTTTTTCATTTTAAGTTATTACGTTTTAAAATATTTATTGGTGATTGGCCAATGGATAAAATGAAATTTTTTCTAAAAACTAATGGAAAATGGAAAACAAAAAATATTGTGGCTAAATACAAACTCATACATAAAAATTAGGGCTAAATGCAAACTGATAAAAGTATTTCATGTAAGTCAAACTTACATGCCATCATTACCTATTAGTGACTGACCAAGAGCCCAAAAATAAAAAATTTCCAAAATATAATGAAAATAAGGAACAAAAGGAAATTGAGCCTAAAATGGAATAAGGTTGTATATATAATGGTTTTTATGGCATTAACCCTAGATTTTTTTGGTGTTTTGGTTCACAAATATTTTTTACAAAAAATAAAATACATTAAAGAAGTTAGATCATGAAGGAATTGAAATTTGAAAAAATTGGGATTTATTATGTGTTTCGTTGACATGTATAACTTTTTATTACTTTTTAATAAAAAATGATAAAATCTACATTAATTAAACTTTTACCTACTCAAACATATATGATCTTGTTGGCGTGGGCTTAGGCGAGTAAGTGTGGGTGTAGGTGTGAGTGTAGGAGTGGGGTAGGTGATGTCGACATGAACATCTTTATGGGCTTGGTAGCATGGCATATACGTGTGTGGTGTGGATGTAGATGTTGTGTGAGGTGTTAGGTGGGAAAAGGATATGGTGGGTGGGTATGGGAGTATGATATGGTAAGGAGTGGGGCATATGTGTGGTTGTAGATGTAGGTGAATGGGTAGACGTATGCATAGGCATGTGAGTGTACGGTAAGATGGATGAATGAATAGGTATATATATGGGTGTAATGGAGGTGGGGGTGTGTATTGTTGGATTAAGGTATCTAAGTCAATAACTAAATTGCTATATTCTTGACAAATAAGCAAAGTCTGTGTGGGTTTCCCTTATAACCTATAACTGAATAGAATGACTTTTGGGGAAAGAGGATCATTTGTTAATTTATTATATGAGTAATAACTTAATTAGAAATTGAAATAAATGATTTATTAATATATTATATGACTAATGTATTAATTAGAAATAGTTATAATTAATTTAGAAGTAATCAAAAATTAATTGGAATTAGTTTCGAATTAATTAGAATTAATTAGAAGTGCATGGACTAAGTTGTAATTGTTTAATAGTTGAGCAAAAATGGCTTTCTAGAACCCTCTTAGTATGGCCGGTTTTGGCTATGTGTTTTAGGGTTTCTAGATTAAGCATATTTGATAATTACCTAATCCTAGATATTATTATTATATTCAAATTGGGTACAAGTCATTAGAAACATCCAAGCTTTTGGTGTTTGCTTTCCAAGGAATTCAATGGGAGATTTTATTGATTAATTGATATATTAATCAAAATGTATGTAATTCTAATCCTTCTTGTAATTTCGATTAAAGTAAGGGTTTAAGTGTTTTTTTTCCACATGAATTTAAGGGTTTAAGTGTTTTTTTTCCACATGAATTTTTTTTATAACCTAAAAAACCCATCAGATATGGGGGTAGAAATGTAGGATTGGGTGGGCGTAAGCATCCAGGGGTGGGGTGGGGAGGGCTTTGATGTCGTCGTCCCGCTTGATTGGCGTGGGAGTGTGCTTGTACCTATAGGTGGGTGTGGGGTGGGGTGGGTATTAGTGTGGTGTAAGGGTATGGGGGTATGTGTATGTGTGGGTAGGTAGGTATGGGGTGGTGTTGGGTATGTGGGTTGTAGGGATAAGTCGGGTGGATGGGGTAAACGTGGGCTTATGTATGTGTGGGTGAGGTGGATGTAGGGGTGGGATGGATAGGTATGTGGGTTGGTGTGTGGATGGATAAGATGTTTGAGAGATGATGATAATATGTTTTTGGTTTTATGATTACAATAAATCATAAGGAAGGAGGTCTAAAATTTTTACCTTTAGGCAAAGAATGACCAATCCTTCCCGTACGAAATTTATTGGAATCTAAAAAATTCTAATTGCTTCCAAATATTTTGATTGTTGATCGTTAATTTTTTTTATTTTGATTTTTACATAGTGTTCAGTTTAGGATTTTTTTTTTACATATCTTTCTTTCAGTTAAGGGTTTGTTTTTACACAAGTAAGGTTTTCTCTTCAATTTCTCTTTTCCTGAATTTTTGAATTTTGTTTGAGGTTTGAAAACATTTAATCCATTAAAAATAAATTGTTTTTCATGCTATGAGATCGATACAAGAATTTAAAACTGGTGTTTTATCATCAATGTGGTGCCTAAAAGTAATATATAAAAATGTTTTTTTTTATCATTTTATGTATATAAACAGTTCATTTCAAAAAAATGTTAATCAGTTCACCGTATAAATAAATTTAAACACATTTTTAAAAACTTTATTTTAAACTCCATAAACTAATAAACATTTTTACCAAAAAATGTTTTTTTTTTTTGATTTCCAAACTCAATATCAAACACGGCCTTATAAATATGGAGAAAATGATTAGCCTCTAAAAAGTAAAAACAAACTTATAAAAATATAGAGAAAACGATAAACAACAAACGAGTCTCTCCTTTAACCCAAGTTACGGAAGTGTTCTAACAAACTAGAAACCAAAAACAAATTTATGTCAAAACGACACAAAATTGTGTCATAAATAAAATTGAGAATCACCTTCCATGCATCACTAAATTTCTATGTAGATACAATCTCGAAATTCTGGTAAATGGTAGAACCCTTAAAAACTTTTTGTGGCAATCACATTTCCCAACAGCTTCCTGTTTCAAATTCTCCAAACTACCCCTCTCAACTTTCTGAGGGCTTTCAGGAGAACGAGTGGCATTCCTTGTAAATAACGCAATGAAGAACCCCTCTTTATCCTCAACAGGATCAGTTCGAAGCAGATGTTGTGCTGAAAATTACACAGGTATACGCAAGTCCTAACTTTTTTAATAAATTTGTCCTCGTTTATATTTTAAAAAAAAATAAAAAAATAAATAATAAGAGAGCATGGCCTTACATCCTTCGACAACTGGCAGACCTCTGCGGGCCCACTGTGGAAATGGAGTTGCCAGGTGGAAACCCAAAAATGCAGCAAAAGGCAACACTGATTTTATCACATCTTCATTCTCAATTTGGTGAATAGAACATGTGCTGTAGACTACTCTCTCAACTCCTGGAACTAAACAAATAAAAAAAATATATTACAAAACCAAACAAGGGTATTTTGGTCTTTTCACTACAACAACAAACTTACAAGACAATGCATGAATTAATGCCTTCTCCTGGAAAGCAGCAAGTTTGAGTAGCCGGCCCACATCACCACCATCACCATCACCTTCCCCAACATAAAAAAAAACATATAAATTTAATCAAAAAAATAAAATAAATAAATAAACTTAGTCCTAAGATATATTTTTAGCAATTTACTTGAGGTATGTGAATGTGATGGAAGCAGATAATCCAATCTATCAGCAACTGTTCCAGATCCAGAACATGAAGGGTCTAACAATATAGCACGGACCTAAAAGCAGCCGATAAAAATCAGATAATCTAAAAATAGAAAGTCAGATTTTCAAATCATTCTCAAAGTAAGTAAAAACTTACCTTAGAATACAATTCATCTTCAGGATTCAAGTTCAAGAAATTCTCGTGCAAAACCTCCACATCTATAAATCATGTCAAGTCTATTTTTCTCAAATATTATTAAAACATTTATTTATTTACTTATTTTATCCATACAGCAGTTACTCAAAAAAAAAAAAAAAAAAAAAAAGTGTAAGGATACTGGTGGCCCCCGCCAAGTTTGTAGTGTGTTCCAATCTCTTAACTCTATCTTTATTAAGTTCACAAGCAATAATTTTCCCTTCACCTTTCATAACAGCAGCAAGGTGTACAGTTTTATTTCCAGGAGCTGCACATGCATCAATAACCTTAAAAAGAACAAAAAAAAAAAGTTTAACATTTACATATTAATCAAATTAAAAAAAAAAAAAAAAAACACCCAAAATAGCCCTAGAAAACAGTCATTAATTATATATATATAACTAAAGATTAACAAACCTCCCACCCTGGTTTAGGCCCAAGGGCAACTGCCACCATGGAGCTTGCCTTACCCTAAAAAAAAATTATATTAATGTAATTATGGGTGAAGAAGATAATGAAATAAAATAAACCAAAATGAAAAAAATTATTAAATCTTACTTGCATAAATACACTTCCGTTTGTGACCAAAGGATGATTGTGCAAATCAGTAGCTGGTGGAAGCACTAATAAATCGGGAATCATGTCATCCTTCTCGACCTATAAAGATTATTATAACTAAAATCAGAAAAATAAAAAAGATAAATTAAATAGGGTACCATAATGTATATTAATGTTACCATATTATCTTTGCTTAATTCAGACACAGCAGTTTCAACATCCAATTTCAGAGTATTGACACGAACATAGCGAGGTTTTTTAACATCTGCTACATAAATGATAAATCATAGATCTCGTTTAATAAATATAGTTGTGTAAATTATAAATAATAAAGTGGAATGTTATTGGTAGCACAAACCAGGAATCTTATATTGGGACATTAAATCTTCTATACGTTTTGCTCCCTTCTTTAATAAGATCTTTGCAAGAGCTGACTGTAGTTGACTTTTCCTCAAAATAAGGTACTTTTCTGGATCTCCTGTTAGAGATGAATCCTATGAAGAAATGTTAAAATTATGTATATGATTAATTTAAAGAAAATATTATATAATGTGGCATTCAAGAAAGTGAAGGTACCTGTCCGAAAAGAATGTCATAGGTGATTATGTACATTAATTCCACTTGCCTCTGTTACAAAATGAATTACAGAAGCAATAAATTTCAAATAAATAGTAACGAGAGATTAAAAAAAATAATAATAACATTCAAATATATATGGTGAGTATGGAATGAAGATCAGGTATCAAATATGTTTTTTGAGGTATTACTTACCTTCCATTTGCTGTTTAATACATTAGCAATCTCCAATACATCCTTGATGATTGGAAGATCTGTGAATAGAGAAACAAGAGATGAAATCAATATGAAATTAGAAAAAATCATTAAACAGCTAGTGTTTTTTGCAATGTCAGGAAACCAATTTCGTTTCGATTTCTAATTTGGAACTTTCCCTTAGTGTTAAATTGTTGATTGAAAAATATGGAAACTAACTTCGTTTTGAATTCTAATGTTTATGAACACTAGAAATATTTTGGGTTTAGCAGATTAAAACAAGTAATGAAAGCAGTGTAGAAAAGCTATTTCCATTTGCAAAAACGATCAATTAGCACAAACTTAGCTTTGTTGTCCGACGATATACATTCACAAATCACAAGACTTTTTCGTTTTTATCGTTTGAGGCAAAATAGAAAATAGAATTCAATAATAAGTGCTTAAGAGAAGAGAGCAGATTGAAACTCACATTTTAGGGTTTGGCAGACTAAAGCAAATGTGGCTTTCTTGTTCCTTATGGAGGGACTATAAACGAGGGTTTTAATGGAACCAACGGCTCTACGATTAGCGTCTCCTTGCAATACGCTTTTCAAGACCTTAGCCGCCTCTCGGCGTGCGAAGTATGAAGAACGCTCGATGTTAGTCAGCCGCCGGCTCTTAGGCTCCTTCGCCGCCGGTTTTACAGGGTCCATCACCTTCTTATATACCATGGGTTCACTTCACTCTTCTAGCACAGGAAGGAGGAGACTGGTGTTGAAACCTGAGAAATAATGCTTCCCTTTGGTGTCGGATTGTTTTTAGGTTCACAGTGTTGAGCTGAAAAGGAATGGACAAAACTGCAAAGATAGTCCCTTTGCTTTGTTGATTTCTTTGGATATAGTCCAATGATTTTTTAAATTACATATATGGTCCTTAGCCTAGTTAGATTGCATTCCCTATCAAACTTAAATGACTATCTTACCCTTTAAATATATATATATATATATATATATATATATATATATATATATATATATATATATATATATATATATATATATATATATATTTTAATTTTTATTTTGTACATAATGATTTTTATGATAATTTAACGAAAAAAGGGATCCACCCATACATTTTTCAATTTACATCATAATCAATTCATCAAAGACATCATCAGCCACCATCTTTTCCCTACTCCAGCAATTCCACCATCTTCGGCGACCACCTACAACATAATATTGGTCTTGTAATATAGAAGTATTATAGGAATGTAACATATGAATTTCTCTTCTTAGCATTTTAACAAACGCTTGGCTTAAACATAATGGTACTTCATTTCCATTTCCAAGGCTTCTTTTAGATTAACCAAATTAATTTAATTTTATTTCAGGTAAGCAACCAATGATTAAGATGCTCAAGCAAAAGAGCGATAAAGTGAGTTAAAATAGATAAGTTTGAAACTTTAGAAAGGTTTTTACATTTCGTAGAAATTGAAAATGGTGTTGAAAATCATTACTATGTATTAATATTAAGAATAAATTATTCATAAGAACAAGATGTTTTTTATAACTAAATCAAACCATCTAACTATAAATAATCTTTACTATATATCAAATAACATAATTAAGACATTTCCCATAATTAAATCAAACCGTCTAACGAAGCTTTTGCACAATTTGCTTCTGATCTCGATAAAGATATCTCAACTGAATCATGCATGTAAATAAACACCGCATTCAACTTTCTAAATGGATTTCCCTCATAGGTATTTTAAGCAGCTTTCATAATAACAATGTCTACGTAACCCTTCTTTTCCGCAACAAGTCAACCTCCAAAACAACCATCTTATAGATATCATAAGCTTTTAGATCACAAAATGATGATGGCCATGAGCTAACATGGAAAAAAGCAAAAGGTTTTAATGCGTTCATGGTTAGGTCATGGTCACATTTCTCCTTTCATAAAACGGCTGAAAAACTTAACACAAACCTCTTCAACATCTACCTTTACTCAACTCCGGCTAACCTCGGTTAGGCCATGATTAAGCTATTTGATATAATGTAAATGTTATCTACAGTTAGATGGTTTGATTTAATTATGAAAAATATTAAGTTATTTGATATTTTCTTACAATTATTTTGATCTTGTGAATAATTTATTCTTAACATTAATACACATGCACCTATTAGTACATGCCCACCCCTACCCCCCTCATCGGCACTTATATCCACATTCACATCCATATCTAAACACACATCACCACTACATCCACACCAATAAGCATGCCTACGTCCCCATTAGCCCCCACCCCCATAGACACATCCGTCCCACCCGCCTCACTCCACTCATACATGCACGATAATATTGATTCCCACCTCTACATCTAACCCTAACTCACCCCTACACTTACACCCATCAAACTCCATAACCACCTACCCCCACACGTATACTCACGCACATGTATTTAGACATGCACACGCGCGCGCGCACACACACACACACACACACATATATATATATATATATATATATATATATATATATATATATATATATATATATATATATATATATATATATATATATATATATATAATATCCTTTCTTTAACTCGTCAAATATGCACCCAACTCCGGACTAAGTGACATTGGACCTAGCCCCATAGCTATATATCTATTAATTGTTTATTTTATCAAATGCAATTAAATCTTTTCGATTTGTGAAGCTATCTTTTCTCATCATATATTAAGTGCAAATTCAACAGAAAAAAACAACATAATGTTTGAGTGGATAAGAGTTTAATAAATGAAATTTTAGTTAAATAAAAGTTCTATCATTTTTATTAAAAATGCTACTAGTTTACAAAAAATTAATAAAAATGTATTTTAATTATACTACATAATTTACTTTCCAAATCCTACGATAAATTCCAATTCCTTTTGACAAATTCTACTACCTCCATAATATTCCACAAACCAAACTCCCCCTTATTATAACAATTTCTAAAACCATTACTTAATTTCTGGATCAAATTAAGCAAGAGCCATGGTGAATGCTCTTGCCTTTTAAAAACTAATCTTAAATTTCCGATGTTATTTACTTAAAAAAAAAAAAAAAGCAAAACATCTAAATGATCTTTTAAATTGTTCAATTAAAAGTTGTGTAGGCTTTTCAACACCTCACATACTTCATACTACAAACAAGCTCCTTAGATATCAATCGACAACTTTTGTTAATGATCACAACAAAATCAGTCTAAAAAGCAATCCTAACAATTATGAAATTTTAAATTTGCAACAAAATGAGTCTCAATTTCAGGCCAAAAACAGTATAACATTTTCTATCAGTGTCACATGTCCTGCTTATCAAACACAACCTAACTACTCAGACCCTACAATCCATGAGAAGCATAAGCACCATTAAATTTAAGAACACAATCAGTTTTTGCACAAAAAGATGGTTTCTAAGATCCAGTCAGTCAGCATTTTGTCATACCTGCAGATTTATTAAATTCATCATTTTTACAGAAAATACAAGTACATCAAAAGCCCAAATGTGAGCACAAACGACTGTTTTCTACAAAAAAGTAATACCAAATAAAATACAAAAGAAACTTCAATAAACATTTGAAAGATGTAGCAAATTACCACTTCATATAAAAACAAGTATGAATCATTTAGCAATAGGAGCAGGTATTCTCTTCACTCCTTCAGCTTCCAGAAAGCGACTCAAATTCTTGTCTTCCAGATGTTTCTGAAAAGAAGGATTACAAAAATAAAAACTAGGTCTAATGGCATGCTTCAAATTACTTGCTATGAATATAAATAAAATCTTGCATAAATTTCTGTTGTAGATGTAGGAAGAGCCATGTTTGATCAGAATCTCAGATTATTACTTCTTCCTGGAGTGTTCATTGATTCATATCAAACTAGATATAGCCAGAAATACGATGAAATTGACTAAACGAATTTCCCCAAAGTGTATACACCCTAGGTCAAACGAAGATCAGTTTTACAATGATGGCATTAAACTTGTGTTTCATTTTGGATATTGTTGATTTATATAGGTAAATGATGATAGGAAACAGATTAACATGAGCTTACAGATAAACAATCTCTGTACTTGTCCCACTCGGAAACACATTCTTCTTTATCCCAATGTCCCTTCAAGAACTTGTCAGAATACCACCTGTAATGCATACACATGAAAATACAGATGTTAATGAGGGTTTTTCATACTGAAACCCATATATACAAAAATCGAAGGGTTTTCTGGTTAAGAATTCATCGTAGACTCACTTGTTGAAGCAATTATTATACGCAGCTCTGAGATCGGCACAAGGAGAAGTCGTCGTTGAAGAAGATGAATTCCGCTTGCCCCTTAAGAATCCCATGTAAAGCCTTTTTGATAATCAAATCGGAGAGAATAGAATGGAAAAACAAATCGAGGGCCCAACATAACATATATGGCCAAGGGACGGCGGGAGTGGACTGGAGGCGGTTTGGGGGAGCAAATTCAGGCGCATTGTTTCATTGCTCGAATTGGTGTTAGAAGGTATTATTTTTTTTGTTAGATACGCCTTTTTTTTGTTTGATCATTACATTATATATCATGAAACTCATCTATTTTTAGAGAAAGTTTGTATATATTATATATTTTCGTTGTTAAAAATAACATAACATCATGAAATAGCATTTTGTTTTCTTAACATGACTTCTCGTAACAATGAAATAACATCTTGTTTTCTTACCAGGTTATATACAAATTTTATAGATAGGCATTTCAATAAGCTCCAATTGGATGCTCTTAAATACATATAATGTCATATAGGTTAATAAGAAACGATTTTGACAAATGTTAAACTGAAAATTAGAGATTATAGTTGTTGCAGTGGATTTTTTTTATTGACCAAAATAAAATAAAGTTGTTATACCACACAAAAAGTACCAAAACATAACATTTTTTATTTATGTATATCGCCTTATATTATTATTTATTACATCTTATTATTTTTTAAAATTTTGAATTAAATTGATTCATCAATGTACATATACTTTTTATATAATAGAAACATGCATGTCATTGCAAAGAACTCTAAGGGTTCAAATACAGGCACAATATGGTTAAGAATGTTTTGATCGACATATGTAAGTGTGCCGGAGTTTCCACCAAGAAAAAAGCTCCTATGAATTTCCTGACTGACCCGACAGAAAGAAGGTCAAACCTTAGACCAACCGACATTTTGATTTTTGGATAGGTTGGAGGGAAACACGCATGTGTAGACTGATATCCCCTCGTGTAAGCTTGAGAGTCAGGGGTTTCACAGCGAGACAGACTGCATTAAAAGCTACTATATGCAAGGTCATAAAACATAAAAAACCGTGTATGAAAAATCAACACACGTTCATACCATTTGCATTATACGTTACCTTGCACCAGATACGGTAAAACTTCTTAATAGACTACAACGGATCATGCACAACAATATTATCTCCCCTAGATCTATGGATGTGTTTTCAAAAGAATTAACTTTACCATACAAAAAGACTTAACGACGCAACTTGTTGCCCGTTTGCTTTCTAATTTTGTTGTATGATGAGAACTAAAAAGTTGATGATTTAATTAACCCACAAAGTTACAAACATGCAACATTTTAATTACAAAAAGTCACTTAAATTAGTTAAAGTACAATATTATTACATAAACCTAATGAAAAACAAAAGTTTGATAAACAGTTAAACACGTATGTAAGCAATGTCATGTCTTGTCATCACATAACCTGGTCCCGATTATAAAATTATATATTGTGGCAATCCACCAAAAGTGATTACATATTCATCTAACAGACAATTTGATTGGTAAATAGGTAAAATGTGAGAAATATTTGACCCTATTTTGTTTTGGGTCTTCCTTTTTATAAGCATGTTAAAATACTAGGGTAGACGTTTCGCAGTTTCACACAGCACTAATTTAGGATAAAGGAAAGCAATATGCGACATACATGAACTTATACTAAAATAAAATCCATTCTTCCAATAAAAGAAAAGCTCACACATGACACAAGAAAAAAATAAGTCAGAAAAATAAAATAAAATATTCTAGAAACTGCCACAAGAGAAGACAAGTTTTATACTTGTCAACCTGGGCAAACCAAAACACACAGACAGACATACAGACGGCATTTTACTTTACTACCCCCAGTCCCCAGCCCCAGTCCCTCTCACTCACTTGGGGTTTTTAGTGATTATACACTACTACTGTACAATTACACTTACATTAATTATTATCTTATCTTATTTTTTACTAAAATCTACACCAACCAATGCCACCCATTTACTTAATACTACTGCCCTCAAAAAGATAGATTTGAGGGGCAGTAGAGTTGGGTGGTGGGTTACACTGGATTTGGTAGAATCAGTTCATGGAAAGAGGCAGAGGAGGCCTTTTAATTGGCTGCCAAATGGGAGGGGATCGGGGTTGGGTTGCCATTAATGAGGGGCAACAGCAACCTGATTGATTGATTATAACACACAACAATAGGTTATGCCTTTTAATCCCATAGTAGCTATTAATTATGGATACATTACATCACCCGCCGATGTGATCATCTGTATGTCGCTTTCTTCCGCTGTCCCTTTTGTTGTATAATCCATCTTTAGTTCCCCACCTGTTTCTTGTCACACACATCTTACTATCAACGGCCCGTTTCCGTTCCTTGTACTGTGTTTGGCATGCATTGGATTGTGACCGTGACCGATGTCGATAGGACACAAATTGTAATTTTTTTTATGAAGGTCGGCTCTCGATCTCTCGTTTGTGAAAAAAAGACATAAATGCCCTCCTCATCCTCGTAATTATCATAAATAGCCCTAGAAAGTTTGTCCAGTCCCATCCAATATTGTACCGTGTAACAAACGCAGCCATAAGGCTGCGCTTGTTGCATGAGCATGGGATGGGACTCGACAGTCTTTCTAGGGCTACTTATGATAATTATGAGGATGAGGAGGGCATTTATGTCTTTTTTTTTCACAAACGAGAAATCGATAGCCCACCTTTATAAAAAAAAATTACAATTTGTGTCCTATCGACATCGGTCACGGTCACAATCCAATGCATGCCAAACACAGTACAAGGCCACATGCCTTTTTGAAATAAAAATAAAGAATTTGAGTTTTTAATTATAAAGTAGGAAATTGCTAACCATATAAGGAATCACTGGATGCACTCCGCATGAGATCTAGTCAAAGTTAAACAAGAATTAGTAAGATACCAAAATCGTTCTTTGCATCTCACGTAAATTTTAAAAAAAAATGCAAGGGCCTTTCAGTCATTTTGCCCACATAAAACCTCACCAGGATTATCACGCAGTGCTTTTACCGCATCAAAGTTCTTGTACGTGTAGCCCACAAAATTCAAGTCCTTGGGATTTAATTGCTGCTGTATAATAATATAATAGAATATAAGTCTCTTTCAAACAAGCTTATCATGCATCAATAAAAGTTATACACACCTTCCTCGAGGGGCCTGAACTGGTTCTTCCAGAAGTTGGAGGATTCAACTGTTAAAAAAAAAAAAAAAAAATCACTTTTATTTATAGTTAAATTACTTTATATGTATAGATAGATAGATAGATAGATGGACACCTCATCAAATTTCATAAAATTTTGGGTGTCAAGCTCCCCATTGACTTCAGGTTTAAAGGCTGCCTCCATTTCATATAATTGATCCCACACAACATCCTTGAACCATGGGTGAGACTGAGAGAAAATGAATTTAAATTAAATAAGTTTTGTCTAAAATCAAAATTAGGTTTTTTTTTTATATGACATTATGTGTAGCAATTAGCATACCTTTATTTGGTCGGGCCCACCTGTCCCCAACCTATGTTCCACATCACAAAGCAACCTGTAAATGAGATCCTTTGCTTCTGGTGACAACATTGTGTCTTCTGGAAATCTAAGATGATTCCTCCAATGAACAATCTGTAATTCAACAGATAAAGGCAAAAAATTTGTAACAAAATATACAGAATTTATTTTCATAGTATTTGGAACTGGAAAATAAAAAATAACAATCAATTGCAGCGTGTTATACCTTCCTACATGTAGTTATTGGATCATCAGAGTAAAATGGAGGATATCCAACAAGCATCTCATACATAATTGCACCTAGTGACCACCTGCATTAATAGTAATACTTAGTGAAATAAAAGAAAATGACGAAAATATCCTCAGCATCAGCAGATAGTAATACAACACTAACCAGTCACACTCCATCCCATATCCTTTCTTCAACAACACTTCAGGGGCAATATAGTCCGGTGTACCCACTGTTGAAAACGCCTTGACTCACATAAAAAAAAAACAAAAAGATCAAATTAATTAATCATCTAAAACAAACAATAATAATAACCTTCAATAACTCATAAAACAGTAACATACCAGTTTTCTTCTGTTCATCTGCCAATGTTGAAGCTGTTCATGAGCACTCTTCCATCTATGTCCATTCACAGCATCAGGAAAACCATCAACATCCATTGGTTCTCTTATATTTTCATCACTCATGGCTTCATTTTCATTCAATGTAGACAATGTCCTACAATCAAGAGGCTTACACAGCCCAAAATCTGAAAGCTTCATGTGTCCGTTTTTGTCTAGAAGAAGGTTGTCTGGTTTTATATCTCTGAACAACAAACAAAAAAAAAAAAAAAAAAAACTCACATCAAACATCTTATCTTAATACTTAATACTTAATATTAATAACAACAAAAAAAAAATATCATTATTATTATCTTCATACGAACCTGTGAATGTAGTTATGTTTGTGAATGGACTCTATTGCCATGACACTTTGAGCTATGTAAAACTTAGCAACATTTTCTTTCAGTGTGTCTTCTCTCATTAATAAAGTCATCATGTCACCTCCAGGAAGATATTCCATAATCAGATACAAATACTCAGTGTCTTGAAATGAGTAATATAATTTTACTATGCAGTGACTTGCCACCTCAGCAAGCAGGTTTCTCTCAGCCCTTACATGTTCCACCTGTTGAGGGTAAATTTGTAAAAAGTTAGGACTTAAAATGGAAAGAATGTTTTCCTCACTTTTTGTATCAAGTCAAAAAGAAACACTTCCCTCATTAAAGACATATATTTATATATATATACCTGTCCTCTAACAAGCATTTCTGATTTCTTCAGTTTTTTCATTGCATAGATGTTGCCAGATTTTTTCTCACGACATAATCGTACCTGTGATGAAAGAAAGATAAAAGAGATAAAGGAATTGCAGACAATAAGAAGGGGAATACAGATAAAGGAATTGTGATTGATGATATGAGTATTAGTATTACCTCGCCAAAAGCTCCTCTCCCAATGATTGTCAAAAGTTCAAAATCATCAACACATATTTTGTTCCTTTTAAGTCGCATGAACTCTGTTTCCTTTCTCTCTAAATCCTTAATCAGATTAATCTGTTCTTCTTTAGGCACGTCTGAAGAAGCCAACTTTCTCTCTAAGATCCATCGCCTGCAATGGAAAAGTGCATGTAAAGTTGATATGATTGTCTCTCAAAGCTCTAAAATGATGTTTGTGATGCAAATTAAGTATCGTACTAGCATTTACAAACAATAATCAGCCTGATAAAGTAAGTTCAAATCGAGAATTGAAGAACGCAACTAAATCAATGGCATGCATCGAACCCACAACTAAATGAAACTCCAATCTAATCAATTCAGTTACTTAATACAGATGAAGTAAACTGGATTCAATTCCCACCGGTTTTTCAGCAACCAAGCGTAGATCTCAGAGCATAATAAATGCAGGAGACAAGACTGTACTAAACCTAGCCTCAGAGAGAACCCCAAAGTACTCCGATTCGAGATTCGCCAATTAAAACATAAAATGAAAAACAAATGCAGGACACGGGAATCCCATGGAGTGAGTAAGAATCACGGTTTCAATTCACACAAAATTTGCTTTTATGAATACCTTTCTTTGCGTTCCTGAATGTTTTTCATCTGGGTTTTGTAGTGATTCTCTATGAATTGCTTAGCAGCAGCCACTTTCTCCATGGTCAAGCTTGACCCCAGAATCTCATCGTCTCCCCCTTTCACCCCCTCCTCCATTTTTCACACAGTTAATCTGAATCTAGGGGTTTTTTATATATATAATTATATGGAAATAAGAAGATTAGAGGTAAAATGGAAACCTCCGGAGCCCCTTTCTGGTTTACCTCATCAGCATCAAGTCACCAAGTAACCTGTAGTATGTATGTGTATGTAATATGTATGTCGATGATGATAGGTAGGGTTTTAATCTGGTGTAAAGGGGCATATGAAAACCCCATAAACTAGATCGGCTATTTGTATGACAGCTGGGTTGATCTGTCCAATCTCGATATTGGGTTTCTCTTTCTTGTCTTCTTTGACGCCACAATATAAAACAGTCAAGTGCCACCATGTTTCTTTTCTTCTTTGAAATGGTCCATGCATAAAATACCAATGTAACAAAAAATGTGTTAATGTATTTATAATTTTTTTTATCAATTTTTTTGTTATATATAAGTTAAAGGTTGAAATATATTCTTAAATATAAGTAGTAATATGTTAAATTTATTAGAATTTAAAGTTTTGGAATAATTACATTGTAAGTGAACTAATTTGAAACAAATTGTGTTTCTCCTTCTAAACTGAAGTTAAAATGATAAAAAAAATATGGGTTTACATTGTAGGCTTGTAGCATTTATGTGTATTAAAAATGTTTTTCGGAACAGTATGTATTGTATTCTCGATAAGTCACAAACTATTTTGACCAAAATCAAAGATATTTAGTACTTGGTCATTGTCCAAGCACCATGTGTCACATCATGGCTAATTGAGCTTTTACCCCCTCCCTCTCTCTCTTTGTTTTCATGTATTGTTGTTTGTGATTAACGCTTGTTTTTAAAAACATGGAAGATTGTTAAGTAATTGACACATAAATTATTATTTTTTATCATATATTTTAATGAACTATTTGAAAGATAAAAATATAAATAAAATTGGTTGATGTCGCCTTGTCTTCCAGGGAACCTTTAATGTTGTCCGAAATAAAATTGGTTATTTGAAGCTATGAAAATGGTTGAATCTTTGACCATATAGGTTTTCTTTCAAGTTCATAAAATCATTTCGGATACTTTTTGAATCACAGTCCTATATTTTTAATTAACTATTTAAAAGATAAAAACATAAATAAAATTGGTTGAAGTTGTCTTGTCTTTCACAGAGTCTTTATCGTTGTCTGAAATAAAATTGGTTATTTGAAGCTAATGAAAAGCTTCAACCCTATGGGTTTTCTTTCAAGTTCATAAAATCATTTTGGACAATTTTTGAATCAAACCTTGAAATTTTTTCCATGTTTTCGGTTCCAAAATCTTTGTTGTAATTCTTCTTTTATCCTACATGTCCCTAAGGTCAACGACCTACTCTCTCTTGGTTGTTATTGTCAAACTAACTTAATTGGATGTATTTATAAAGTAATTGCTAAAGTGTTTAGCCAATCGACTTAAAATGATTATCGGTTCAATGGTGGGGGAGGTCTAATCGGGTTTCATTATAGACAGGAATATCCTTAATGGGCCCCTTATAAATTAATGAAGTCGTTTCATGGTTAAGAAGGAATAACATGGGCGTGTTATTATTGAAAGTGTATTTCACTAAGGCTTTTGATTTGGTGAATTGGAACTTATAACTTCCTTGACTCCATCATGGAGCAATTGGGTTTCCCGACACTTTGGAGGGTTTGGATTTATGGTTGCTTGCAATCATCTAGAACATCGTTTCTAGTAAATGGTTCCCCGATTAGTGAATTCTCGATAAATAAAGGGGTTAGATAATGAGATCTTTTGTCTCCTTTTTTTTTTCCTTATATCGATGGAAGCTCTCAATGTGATCATGATTAAGACGTGTGATATGTATGACATCTTCATCTTTCATAACCAAAAAAAATTACGCTTTCAAAAATTATAATATTTTTATTGCGGAAATTCTCAATACATTAAATATTTTGAGTACAAATGATTGTCTCAAATAATAAAATTCTAAGGATGTCGTAATCGATACATAACATACATTACAACGTAACAACCTAATGGTCCTGAATACCTTTGCAAATATTCTCCTCATTCACTCAAAATCCTATTCAGGTCTTCAGCAATCCACCGCTACATGTGATGCATATACAATGAGTGGGTCAAGTTGGGAAACTTTGTGAGATACATAGGGACTTCAATCCCAAAATATTATTATGATAATATTTAGTAATTATCAAGCTTGCAAAATCATACCAAACAATATAAATATATCTCGAACTTGAATATCTATAAAACCTTATACTCATACATACACATCCCAATCGACCCTCACATATCCTAGTCCACGATTATCAAGGAGAGTTATCTCACCTAGTAAATCGTTTAGAGTAAGGGTTTATGTCTTCTTAGGGATCAATAATATATAGGTACGACCTAACATCCCCCTCTGGCATGTATCATAATATTGTCTGCTTTGGGTCACTCGGCACGAGTACTTCCTAGGGGGGTCACCCATCCCGGTACTACTCTCGCCAAAGTACGCTTAACTGCAGAGTTATTATGGGATATGATACCCTTACGACTTTAAAACGTGTTTTAATAAGGAAGGTACCCACACCCCTCATAAGGAATGTTTAGTTCTCATTCCCAGCCGATGTGGAATCAGGTGCAGGTAGCTACCCATTTTATAGGGTTTGACATCCATGTCAAACACATGAACTCATGCCCTAGCTCTAATACCATTTGTAACATCCCCCTGACACATATCACAATATTGTTCGCTTTGGGCCACTTGACACGGGGACTTCCTAAAGGGTCACCCATCTCGGTACTACTATCGCCTAAGCACGCTTAACTGTAGAGTTTTTACGAGATCTGCTGCCGTCACGACTTTAAGGAAGGTACCCATACCCATCATAAGGAATGTTTAGTTCTCTTTCCTAGAAGATGTGGGATTAGGTGCACGTATGTCAATGTGCTTATTGCCCGGAATATGTGATAAATGTATATTTGATGATATACAATGTGTGAACCAAATATGGTTCTATATGTGTTAAGATGTGTATATATAATATTATCACATGATGTCACACACCCGAACCAGACGGCGGAAACGTCCGGGGGCTTGCATGTGACTTCATCCTTGTAGTATCATCACATACTATATAATTGACACATAACATCATCATCATCACACATGTAATATAACAACATACATTGTTTACATCGAGTATTGTGCTTAAATATTACATGCCAAAATAATTAAAGTATGATGGAATGAAATATAACAAAACATCCATTAAATTGTTCAGCCCAACCTGCTTCAACGGTTTCCTGATAATACAAGTTAATTTAAAAAGGTCAACATAAAAATGTTGGTGAGTTCATAAACATGTTTGCGAAAATGATTTGTACAGCTTTGTAATCACAAGAAAATCTTGTATTTTCTTAAAATAGTTTTGTATGTTTGTGTCCGATCTTGTATTAATGCATGTGTGTTTTTGTTTAATAGAATGTCATGAGTAAATGAAGATAATGTAAAGAGAATTCCCCCAGACAACCCTATGTTGCATGTAAAAGAGAATGCTGGTATATCAACCCCCGAGGTCGAGTACCGGCGCGAGTATGTTCCCGAGTAATCCAAAGAGAAAAGAGAATGGTCTCCCGTAAATTTCACAACGTTAATTCCTCTAAGTGAGTCGTTATAACCATACTAATTAATGACAATTTCGCCTGTCTTGGCATTGTAGAACGCCGACGGAAAAATAGAATAAGGTTTTCGTCACCCTAGATCGGTGTAATCTAACTGTAGCGAACAGCTCATGTGTGGGGTGTCATCCCCGTATAGATCTATACACAAACCCCCGCTCTCCCTCCAAGAGACTCTGGTTATAACTATAGGCTATGATCGTACACTCAATAGGTGTCAACAGACATGTCCCACTAGATCCTTAATCGAATTTACGTGAAGAGAAACATATAAAACTCATTCCAACCCCATTGAACCATAAATCCTTAATCGAATTTACAGGAAGAGAAACATATAAAACTCATTCCAGGCCCATTAAACCATGTAAGCGAACCACTGAGGCTCACTAAACATGTAAGTCATTTTCAGGCCCGAAAGGAATGAGATTATATAACATGGACCCAAAATATATGTAAAAGGTCACTAAGGCCCATTTCACATGTAAGGTATTTACAGGCCCAAATAGCACGCAAATAGTACCCAAGGTTCGTCACGCATATTAATGGGTCAATGAGGCCCAATAAACATATAAATAGTATTCAGGACCTATCAAGCATATAAATGGGCCACTAAGACCCAATAACATGAGAATGACAAAATTAGTCTGCTTTGTTATTATTTTGCTAGTAGTAGATCAATTATTTACTAAAATGACATAAAAAACCAACTTTTTGTAAAAATTGATATTCTTGGCCCATTAAGCCAAAATTTTCATTTTAAGGCCCAATTTTAGTAAAAATAACATTTTAGGCCCCATTTTGGACAAAACTTGTATTTAAGACTAGTATTTGTAAAAATAACATTTTCAACTCATTTTTTTCAAAACTATCATTTTTGGCTTGGTTTTTGTGAAAATATACATTTTCGGCCCATTATAGAAATTTCATCTTTTTGCCCCAAATTTTCATAATTTCACAACTTTGACCCTTTTTATCAAAAATTTACATTTTTGACACAACTTTCTTAAAAATGACAATTAAGTCCACAAAAGATCAAAAACTACAATTTTTGGGCCCAAAACCGTGAGAATCCAAAATAAGGCCCATTTATGAAAATATTTACATTTTTGGTACCTATAAGGTCTCAAATATCGAGATTAGCCATGTTAAGCAAAAATTTCCTTTTGAACCCCTTACTAGCCGTGAGTTACATAAATAACTCATACTTTGTCGTTTTGTCAATTTTAGCCCCTTTCATGAAGTTTTTCTTTGATCTAAGTAACCTAAATGTATTTTAAACCTTTTTCTTGTAAGGTAAGTTGAAATAAGTGTTATGTTATACCAATATCATCATATTTTAGTAGATCTTTTAGTTCATGAAGTTTATAACACATAAAACATATGTAACTAAATAAAACACACAAAATCATGCATACACACATAGATCTACACAAAATAACTTGTATTCTGTCACACCCCCAAACCAAGGATGGCGTAAACGTCCGAGGGTGGAGGACTTCATGTATAGTATCATAAAAACAAGTATAATAGAGCTCAAAGCAAATACAATCATTATAAATATAATCGAGAAAGTTAAATGATTTCACAAGTTACATGTTCCAAAATCAATTACAATATAATGACAAAATATTTTGATTAACGCCGAAGTGTTCCATCCTCAAAAGCTGGTGGTCACCAATTTCTATTGATTACCTGAGAATACAAGTAAATTTGAAAGAGTGTCAACAATTGAGTTGGTGAGTGCATAAGATTTTGAATGTAGAGTTTGAAAACCTTTGTTTGTAAATGTATTGTATACTCAAGAAAAATCCAATATTTTCCTTATAAAATGATATGTAGTCTTAAATCCCAAGACCGAGTGTATGTGTGTTATTTCGTACTTATAATAGTGTAGGCAGATTTAAATAAATAAAACCCCTTTTAAGTAGACATTCCCATAAACTATATGTGTCATTAACTCCCTATGTGAGTCGCTATAACCATACTATGACATAGTAGACCTGCTGCGACGTTCTTCAGGCGTCGGAAACTATTATGACATTTTTCACCCCCGACCGGCTGGTCGGGCTATTGCAAGAAGCTTGAGTGTGGGTTTTCAATACCAATATAGATCTATATACAACTATCACACTCTCCCTACAAGAGATTCTAGTTATAACTTTCAGGAATTTTTAACCCGCACTCTAAGAGTACAATGAAGTAGTGTCTCAAAATTTACGTTAACGAGTGTACATGTAGAGTGAATGAAAAACCTTTTCTGTAGTGAAATTGAACCCCTTTAGTAGTGTTATTGTAGTGTAAGAACCATAACCTATACCTATTATAGTTTATCATGTAGTGATGAAAACCCGTTTGTGGTGAGAGTTGACCCTTTTCATAGTGATTAGTAATTTAGCAAAACATAAACTATACTTATTATAGTTCATCTTGAATGTTTGTAATGACTAATAACCCTCACCATGAATGAGTAATTGTTGTTATTTAAATGTAACTTAACAGAAAACACGTGTAAAATATGTAGTCATCATAGATACACACTTTGCTCAACACATTACAAAGTGTGAATAACTTGTAAACTGTTAGTTATAAATTTTTACTTTTTTGTCCCTGTTATTGTAAAAATCACAGAAAAATTATCGTGAGTCGAAATCTAAATTCGTAAACTCCGAAAGTTCAAAAAATATGTCTAGTATACTCACAATTTTTATTATGATTTTCAATGATTTCTAACTAGTATCAAAATGACTATTTTCACTGACTGGTCCGAAATCTTTGCTACAGTGATAGATAGTTTTGTAAAAATCACCATAAATTGTAGAAAAATCGTATGCACTTTTTCAAGTAGTCATTTTAAAGGTATAAACCTGAACTATTTTCATATTAAACAGTTTTTAAAGTTATGGTGTTTAAGATGATCAAAACAGATCATGATTGAGCCATAACTTTTCTATTGAAAGCTGTCATTTGAGTTTGAGTATGTTTTTGATGTTGTGACTTGTATTCTCCCCCATAAAACTAGATAAAAATGTGAAAAGAAAGGGTTATGAACTTACCTTGAGTGATTCCTTGAGATGGATGTTGAAGAGAGGGGGTTTCCAAGTCAATAACACTTGGAGAATGCTTTAGGATTTGAAGATCCTAAGAACAAATATGATGGTATTTGTATAAGAATTCCATGATATGAGTGAAGGAGTGTAGACTATTCAAAATTGGGAAGAAGTTACTTACCAAGAGTGGAGGAGAAGTTCAAGAACTTCCTGGGAATTTCTAGCTCCGGTGAGCAAAATTGATAAAGAAGGAGAGAGAGAGAGAGAGAGAGAGAGAGAGAGAGAGAGAAAGAAAGAAAAAAAGAAAGAAATAGAGAGAGAGAGAGAGAGTATTTATTTTAAGAATGTGATGAATGATTCTTTTGGGGAGTGAGTGAAATATAGATCTTTTAGTGTAAGTAAGTCAAATGGAGAGTTGGAAGATGCATAAAAGGACTGTGATTTGATATGGTAAGGAGTGAATAGTGACATAAAGTGAGTATGGTGTCATAACTTCTTGGAAATGTCAACACTCCTAGACAATATATTGTTTAAAAGATATTATCCTTAGTTAAGGATTTCCCCAAAATATGATTAAAATATGGATTTATGGGGTTTAATATGTTAAAATATGGGTTTGGGTGAAAATTCCCCATTAAATTCATCAAAAATGGTCTTGATGGTAATATTTTTCAAAACTGTTTTACATGCAAAAAGTTCAGGTTGTTACCTTTAAAATGACTACTCTCACGTTTTCATATGATTTTTCTACAATTTTTGGCGATTTTTACAAAACTGTTTATCATATTTGAAATAATCTCGGACCAGCCTATGAAGGTGAGCAATTTCACACTTGTTTGAGGCCATTAAAAATTATGAGAAACATTGTGAACAAAGTAGACAATTTCCAAACTCCCAAAGTTTACGGATCCAAATTTTGACTTACGATGAGTTTTCTACAAATATTCCAACAACCGGGTCAGAAAATTCAAAAACCAGAAAAATATGTATTTTCACAAAAATCAAGCCAAAAATGACATTTTTGATAAAAACGGGTTAAAATGTTATCTTTACCAAAAACTAGCCATAAATACAAGTTTTGAACAAAAAGGGGACTAAGGTGTTATTTTTACTAAAATTTGGCTTTAGTAACCCATTAATATGTTTGATAGGTCCTGAATACTATTTATATGTTTATTGGGCCTCATTGACCCATTAACATGTGTGACAGACCTTGGATTCTATTTGCGTGCTATTTGGGCCTGCAAATACCTTACATGTTAAATGGGCCTTAGTGGTCCTTTTACATATATTTTGGGCCCATTTTATATAATCTCATTCTTATCGGGCCTTCAAATGACTTACATGTTTAGCAATGCCTTAGTGGTTCACTTACATGGTTCATTGGGCCTGGTAATGAGTTTTATATGTTTTTCTTCTTTTTCCGCGTAAACTTTTATTAAGGATCTAGTGAGACAGTTCGTTTGACACTAAATGAGTGTACAAACGTAGCCTGTAGTTATAACCAGAGTTTCCCATATCGAGAGCGTGCATTTGTGTATAGATTTATACAGGGGTGACACCTCATACCTGAGTTGTTCGCTACAGTTAGAGTAGGCCAGTATAGCATGACAAACCATAGCTTAAGCAAGTCGGCTTCTAATAGACGTCATGACGAGCGAAATTGTCATTATCAAGTATGGTTATAATGGCTTACTTAGACAAATTAACGTTATAAAATTTATGGGAAACATTCTTTTTTATAAAACGGTAATCTATACGCACCGATACTCAACCACGGGGATTGAGATTCCAACATTATCTATAGCAGACAACATCGCTTTGTCTGGAATCATTATTTTTCTATTTTCACAAACATTAACACACATGTATTAATATAAGATCGGAAACAAATATTTCATACCATTTCTTTTTAGAAAATATCGGATTTCTGAAAGCACTATGAAAACTATTCTAAACAAGTACAAAAACCATTTTTATATAAAACTGATTATGAACTCAACAACTATTTAGTTGACGCTTTTCAAAACGACTTGTATTCTCAGGGATCCAGTAACAGGTAATAAGCTTGACTATGAGATCAAGTGGTGCGACTTCAAGAAATTTTACGTTCTTACTTTTGTGTAACTGATGAACTAGTTCAATATGTAAACTATGTAAGTGTGTATTTCCAGTGTATGATGTTTAGTTTCTATGTTTCATTCATATTCAATTGTTATGATACTGTACAATTAAGTCAACCTCCCCCAGACGTTTTCGCCATCCCGATTCGGGGGTGTGATAGGTTGGTATCAGAGCATTGTTTATAGTGAACTAGTAAATCTGACCATACAAGATATACAACTATAAATACAATGGGACTAAAAACACTCTGACTAAAAGTATACCTTAAGAATATAAGTATCTTCTAAAAGTATACATACTTGCTAGAACCATATCATAATACGAACAAAACAAATGTATTTAGATGTTGAACACTACAGTCAAACCTGGACAGTTATGTAATCATATATAGGATAAATATAGCCTGATCAACTATATTTATTTGAGATACGACCAACATGTGCTTGGGAGTGAGGGTAGCCTTGCAACGAGACCAAAACTTACCGATGATACATGTAGGGGAGCATTAGAGCGAAACCTAAGGTTTAAAATACTATAGGAGTATTTTATGATACTAAACAATAACAACAATTCTAAAAACGTATCGATTTCGTACATCAGGAAGTCCTAGGATCAAACATCTAATATTATAGTAGTGTTTTAGAATACCATATGACCTCCACACTTAAATCTTCTACATTTATCTGATACCTCCACTCTCGTGAAGACAACATGACTGAGCTTCACCCCGAAGACCCCTATTACCCTACGGTAATAGCCAACGAATGGATTGAGGGAGAAACAGAGGAAGTGCAAAAGGGAGAACCCAGAAATGGGTCCTGAAGAATACCAAGAGATGAACCATGAGGGAAAGGATTCTGATGAGGAGTCAGACATGGATGAAGACGCCAAAGAGATCCTTAGCAAGCCTTACCTCTCAGAAGCAATACCGAACCAACACGCCAAATAGGAAGACCTTACCAATCATCTCCGCCCCCTTAAAAGAGGAGGTGACCACCCTAAGGCAACAACTCATGGAAGCTGAGGCTATGGCAGCCTTCGCAGAGCAGAGAGCGGAAGAGGCCACTCGTGAAATGAGCGAAATGGTTGGACACCTTTACATTGTTTAGGCATATGAGAGTCATCACACTATTCACATTAAGTCCTAGGTTTACCATGTAATTTGTCACAACTAGTAGTAAATCAAGAGAGGAACGCCCTACAAGAACTCATGTAACCTGAGCCAACTTAAGGATTTGATATCTATAATCTATTAGGGTAACTTTACATTTGTACAATACTTATTTCTACATACTACCATTAATACATCATAGGGATGTAGGTCGAAACAATGAGAATCGTGCAACAAAACATGTGATTTATATGAGTACATGTATAAGTTCATATATATAATCATAGATAAGATACGAATAGAAATAACCATAACTACTCACGAACCTATTTTCTCATTATGCAACATACTCATGTCTTCTAATGGAAACAACCAGCTAGCTGGCGAAACACCAATTTTGCAGATGGTCCCCACAATCTTCCAAGCCGCTGTAACAGCTGCCGTGACAGCCATCATGGCGCAACTCAACGCCAACAATCCAAATGGAAATGGAAATGGTGTCGATAACTCCAACCATAGTAACAACCAAGGAAACCAACGAGGGAAAACTTACTCAGACACCCCAAACTCCAAACCTAAGGTCATGAAGAGAAAGCGGGGGAACAAGAAAGGAATCAGATCGACTCAAGGGCCTACCAAAGGGCAACAAGTTGTATCATCCCCTACCCCCACTGGCCCTCCTACCTCAACACCGAGAAGATCATATTATGGAAACTCCCCGCTTTGCAGCAAGTGCAACTACCATCATCATGGAGTATGTCGGGAATTGCATTGCAATAAGTGCAACAAGAAGGGGCACACCTCCCGCTATTGTAGGGCCCCGACCCCATGCATCACTCCAACCCCCAACCCAGAAGTAAGTCCCGTATGCCATGCATGCGGTGAAACGGGACACTTCAAGAGGAATTACCCAATAGAGAAGAATGACGGGGGACCATGAGGAGTTTAACAACTGGACGTGAAAGGGACAACGAGGAAACCTACCAAGACTTTTGGTATGTTCCGAAAATCACTCAGTCCAACTTAGTAAAAACGTAAGGTCGTGTATGTAATTAAGATTCTACAAGCTTAAAGTGCATAGTTCCGCCTTAATTCCCATTTCTTTTCCAACTGTGGATTTAGGGCATAACCACTCAGTCTACAACCTTTTCAATCTTGAATTACGTACGACTAAGCTACATCGAACCATCATAGAGAGGTCTAATAGAAATCAGACTATGAAATCACATTGTTTATATCGAGGCTCTCGTATTGCTAGGGCACCCAAAAATTCAGACCGATACAACCACAATAGTAATACCAAGAATGAAATGGGTAACATTATAAACGTGTACATATAACACACTATCATTTCAAACAATTATCCTTTTCAGATCAATCCATCACCTATTACAATAAGGAGCCCAACGGTGTCAATTGACATGGGCTGACTTGATCCTCACCGTACGAAATTCATGTGCCAACGAGGCTCTTCGCCCTAACCCATCGATTAACGAAACCCCTACAACTTGTAATGTCATTCCTCGAATTATATCAGGCATCTAGAACCTTAGGTACCCGTGCAAGAAATATCATGCTTTTTCCTAGCCCATTATAGGGATAAGAAAAAAGGAGCAAAGGACACTGAGGTTAACCTAGAGATTTATAACCCCCCTAAGATGTTTCCAACATTCCTTTGGGAAATATCACCTACATGCCAAGTTGAGTTCGAAGATCGACTCAACTCATAGAGCCATCCTCATAACTATACCACCAAGACCACTTAGCACCAATATAAACATCAAAGGTATCCGGTCGATGGGATGACCTAGTAAGTATGAGAGCTATCAAACCAAGACTTGAACCTTAGAGAACGCCTATCTAACTCATAAATAGGAAAGGCTAAGTGTCCATAGGACCACTAACTACTAAGGATCAAATGAAACCATCCTCAAGGATCGACATTCCCTATCCCGAATCGAAGATATACTCGACCTGCCCTTAGGAGAAAGCAAAGATCAACCTTTCACTAGTTGGGGTTTATGGAGTAAGAAACTCCCATGCCAACTTAGGAAGTATGAGGCCGACTATACCACATAAAACTTTAACTTTAGTAACAATAGTGTTCACCCTAAGGGTTAGAGGCACTATTTTGGGGCGTCAAATACGTGATCCTCATTAACCATAACCACCCCTTTTAACTTCACCATACATGATGCAAGGTTAGAATACCTATGTGTTGGGCTGAGATGACCAACACCTAGCTAGGCAAAGGCAAGTACCCTACGACACTATCACCAGCCCCGACATCATCAGAGAGACAGCTGAAGAGATTACATAAATTCAAGCACGACTAGAGCCATCTAGAAACTGACAAAATAACTAAGCAAGTAAGCGGTAGAAGTCCTTGGAATCCCAAGTTAGTGATCACGCACTACTAAAAGCCCTATTTGGAAAGAGATAATATGTTTTGGAAAAGGCATAGAAAAGTGAAACAAGATACCTACACCTTTTCCTTAGTACTTGGGATGCTGGTTTAGAACGAATTTTGGGATGAAATTCCCTCTAGCGGTGGGATGATGTCACAACTGGCAAAAATTAGATTAAGATGTGAATTCCTAAACAATGTAATCTCCTTGTATAAACCCAAAACTCTATCCAATAAGCCAAGCTCAATCATTTTTGGTCTTTAACCTATAAATTCTCAAACTAAAACCCTTATTGGACCAAGACTCACTTATTGGGACCAAATAGGCCGATAACCTCTCCTTTAGGCTTTAATGGGCTGAAAAACCTTATTTTAGCATTAATGGGCAACAATTTGTTATTAGAACTTCTATTTGGACCGAGAGTTAATATATTTGGGTCCTTTCGAACCAAAAACCATTTATTAAGCTTTTATGGGCCGAAGATCCATCTTGGGCCGGTTAGCCCAAATAAAAAAAGATGGGATTAATGAGCTTGTGACACATCACACTTGATGGGTTTTAGGTAAAACAAATAAACTAGAAAACAATTCCTAAGTTCACATGAAACCTACTTTGGATCTATGTTTTAACTATTGAACATATAACTTTAAATTACAAAACAAGAACCCTAAGGAGAGAGGCTATTTTTGAAATTAACCAATTAGGGTTGAAGAGTTACATACCTTTCAATTGTTATAGCAAACAATTGGTAATCCTTTTGATCTTGATCTTCTTGGAATCTTAGCACCACAAATGTAATACCTCCAATGGAGTCACACCCAAAAGCTAGCAAGAAGGAAACTTGAAGGGGAGAGAGAGAGAGAGAGAGAGAGAGAGAGAGAGAGAAAGTAGGGTATGCAATTTTTGGCCCTAGGGCTTCTTCAAGGAAGGAGTGATCGATTTTAGGTACCAGGAGGCTCCTTATATAGCTGAGGGATTTAAGGTTAAGGGAAAACCCTAATGTTCCTTTGCTTGGGGCCTAAGCTTATCCAAAGGCCTTATCCAAGCCCCTTGGACAAAATCATTAAGGTTTCCCCTATAGAATTAGTCCACCCCCTTCCATGGAGGTTCTGGAACCTTCCACTCAACTATTTGATAATTGCAAACTAGTCCCTGTACTTTATAATAAATACAGTTAACCCCAAAACTAATTCTAATTATATTAAGGACTTTGAATCAACTAACTTGATTTTCTCCCATTATAGATGTCTGGTTCAGATAACTATGATCTTCCCAAATCTCTTGAAGATGGCGTCCCTCAACATCATGCTTCACTTCCTCCAACTCCTCCAATTATTCTCCCTCACCCACAAGTTCTTGAAAAGTTTAAAGCCACTCAATCCCTATTGGCAAGCATAGTCTATGTGTGCTCACATCTTGGAGATAAAGTCACATATTGACAAGCCGGGAGAGTTGGGTGTCAAAGTCTCGTGAAAGTTGGATGTTCAATCACTTTCTTAGTAACATAGTGAGTCCCTTTGGGACTACTATGAGACAGACTATGACATGACCCTTAATGATCTTATCTATTGCTCAGTGCTGCAGATTCAGCAATGATTTGCAACACTAGTAAAGCAAATTTTATTAGAAGATCAACTTCCCAAACCTTAAATGGAGATTGGCAATGGTAGCATTGGATATCTAGAAAAGCATTTCTCTTCCCAATGGAAAGGGATCGGCCATAGTCAACTCAGTTGACCAAATGGTAAAGAGAAAGGCTAAGTCTGAGATAGTCTCATGTGCCATTACCAAAGGGTCCATGTGCTTTGTTGCCAAAGGAAGGGGCATTGGTTGCGAAGCTGCCCTATTCACCTGAAAGGTCATAAGGTTGATCAAGTCAAGAGGTTTGACTCTACTTCGGGTAAAGTCCACTGTCTAACTCTATTAAGTTCCTATTTGGAGATTCTTATTACATAATATGAATGGGTCACATGCTGACGTTTTAAGAATCAAAGAAAAGATAGGAAGCTTAAAGAAGTATATGTTGATTCTGATTGCGAAGATGGGTTTCAATCACATGGTTCGGTGATCAGAATTTTGAGCTGTTGCTTGAGAGTTATGATATATAACTTAGGAATAGATAACAACAAAGTTTTCATGTGGGTTGTAAGGATAAGTTTTTCCGCAAAGTTTTAAAATAAAAGAAAAAAAAAGGTTTTAATTTTATTTATTTTAAAAATATCCTTACAATGGCATCTGTGGAAAATTGTTGCTTATATGTTTCCAGTAATAACAATATTGGAAAGTGGATTTGATTCTTTCATTTGTGGTAATGTCTGAATTTACCAAATGAAGAAAGTTTTTCATCACCCAAGTTTCAATTGGAAAGAAACTTGGAATCATACAAGTTGTATTGTATGATGAATGAGAATTTTCATCCTTGAAAATTAGGACTAATTATTTGATCACATGTATATGTGAGTCAATTGAAGGACTAAGGAATTAGGTACACTGGGTGTGCGCTGGTCAAGGTCCACCACAAAGATTGATTTGTCATGATTTACTAAAGATTAGTAAATATGATTATACTTATGAGGTTAAGTGTAGCACCTGGTTTCCGGTATGTGAATTTTATTTGAGTATTGCCCTATTTTAGCCTTGGACTCGGCGAGTCACAGGGTCCGACTCGCCGAGTAGGGACGAGACGCAGGACACGTTTAAGTTGGCAACTCGGCGAGTCCATATCCTGGACTCGGCGAGTCACCGCTGTTGGATGAAACCTTAAGTTTCAGGGGTTTGCACCCTATTTAAACCCCATATCTGCCCCTTGCCAGCCCCCATTCACCCCCAGAGCTCCCAACCCTCGTCCTAAGCTTGTTCTTGTGTATTTGAGGCTCTTGTGTGCATTCTTGAAGGTTTTGAGGCAAGAAGGGGAAGGAGATCAAGAGAAAGGAGAGCCATCCAAGCATCATTGTGTTTTTCAACTGTATCATTGAGGTATATCTCGTTTTTCCCCTGTTTCTATGCTTAAGATTTCATTTAAGGCACTCTTGAGCAATTCCTCAAGCTTGTTTGTGCTTAATGTTTCGTAATAAGTGGATTGGCCTTTAGATCTAGGCAAGATTGAGCTCCAGGAGCTCAGATCTGTTAGCTTTATGGCCCCATGTGGCTTGTTCGTCCTAGATCTACCCTTTTGAGGCATTTTGAACCCTAAAATCCATATTAGTGAGTATCCACACGTAAAGTTGGAAACTTTACGTGTGATTTGTGTCCTAGAAGTCCAGATCTATGATGGCATGGACTGAAATCGAGTAAATCGGTGTATTTGGTGGATGCATGGAGACGACTCGGCGAGTCGTATAGGTGACTCAGCGAGTCTGGTCGCGAGTCACCGAATTGGTCCCTTCATGATGTATCGAGTTGAGCCGTGAGTCACAGGGGGTGACTCGGTGAGTTGGGAGCTGAACTCACCCATGTTAGGACTCGGCGAGTCAATGCCCTGACTCGGCGAGTCCAAGGCAATCTTCATAGATCAAGAACAGACTCGGCGAGTTGTTCATACAACTCGGCGAGTCTTAGCATAAAGTGTTCTTCGGATGAAGATGAACTCGACGAGTTGTTCATACAACTCGGCGAGTAGGATGAAGAGGTTGAACGTCAGTTTAGAAGATGAACTCGTCGAGTCATAGCCCAACTCGACGAGTAGAATTAGGGACCCAGGACAATAGTTTGCTAGGGACTCGGCGAGTGGAGATCCACTCGGCGAGTCGGGTCAACTGAAAGTTGACTTCGATTTGACTTAGGGCTAGACCAGGGGTAAAATGGTCTTTTTACCCAAAGGACAGTTAGTAGTGTATGATTAAGTATATTATGGGAATTGCAGCCAGAGGACTCCCGGAGCAGCAGCAGTCAATTAGTTCCCGATCAGTTCAGCAGCTACTTTGAGGTGAGTTACCTTCCAGTAGTGGTGGGCCTAAGGCCACAATGCCGGCCCACCAGTAGGGGACGTATGATAGATGATTGTCTTTGTGATATCATCTAGGTTTGCTATTACCTGTTATGTTATATGCTCTCATGATACGTTATATGCAATAGTAGTGGAGTTCGGTTGTTAGGATCGCAGGGTAGTCAGACACCCCAGAAACATCTGACCGTATGTGATGGTATGCTTGTATGTTGGCCTGTTATGTTATGCGATAGAGGTGGCGGGAGGGGACCAGTCCCCGAGGATCGGTTGTTAGGACCGATGGGTAGTCAGCACCCCAGAATGGCTTGACATGGGTAGTCAGCACCCCAGAATGGCTTGACACGGGTAGGACGGCACCCCAGAATGGTCGTATGGGTAGGTCGGCACCCCAGAATGGCCGTACCGGGTAGTCAGGCACCCCAGAATAGCCTGGCAGTATTTATGTTATGTGTTTGCATGGTATGTGGTACGTTGGGGGAGCTCACTAAGCTTTGTGCTTACAGTTTCAGTTTTTGGTTTTAGGTACCTCCTCAGCTAGGGGAAAGGAGCCGGCACGGTAGCAGCATGTCACACACACACTCTTCGGTTTCCGCATTTACGAGATTCACTGGGATTGTACTCTGATATTTGATGGATTGTATGGTTTGAATATTAAAACGTGGTTTGCGATGTGTTATGGCGTGATCAAACAATGCTTTTATTTATTAATGTTTTCTAAAAGTAATATTTTTAAATGAAATTTTTGGACATGAAAATTGGGTCGTTACAAGTTGGTATCAGAGCCCTGGTTTGAGGGATTCGGACACGCCTTCGGGAGTGTCTGAACTCAAATCGAGGGATTGAAAGATTTTTCGAAAGAAAATGTTCTCTAAAACTTGGAAAAGAGTCATAAGAAAGAGCAAAGTGTGTGACGTGCGCGACCGGCCGAGCTCAAGTAAGTATTCCCCATAGTACCCATACAAGTTTATGTTATGTTTATCAGTTTACGTAGAACTGCATGCTAGAATAGGGCTAAGGATCTAAGAGTGATGCCTTATGTGCCTGCTTATGTGTTACAGCTTTATGAATATTGCATGCTAGAATTGAGTAGACAGCAGTAGGATAGCCTGTTTAGGTTGTGCCTGATAGTATGAGCTTAGCATCCTATGTTAAGTATCGTTTCTTGTTATAAGGATAGTTTTGGCTTGAGTCTGTTTCCCCTTATCCGAATGCTGCTTGCTTCGTGCTTGGTGGGGTTCTGAGTAATGGGAGTTAGCCACTAGGTAAACACGTCACACCACATGTAATCAGGGTTGAATAATCCCAAAGTATTGGAACTGGCCCTATTGCGCAACTCTTGTTTGAGTCCAACCGTTGTAGGGACGGATCTTTTACTTGAAGGATTATCTAATCCTCGTCCCATGTGATGGTGTTTAGGTGGTGGCTAACTGGCACTATGAGGAGACCCACAGCAGCTGAGGACCAGTCGTGTTGAACTTGAGTTTTCCCTAGGGTAAGCCTAGGATGAGAATAACAGAGAGTAGCAGTAGTAAAGGGGATCTGGTGGAGTCGAGGAATTCCTCGGAGAAGGTACGGATAGATGTGGAAGGTAGTATGGGCCCGTACTACTGAAAGCAGAGGATCCGTACCCGAGCCGAGGAAGGCCAAGACGAGACCAAGGAACCTGTAAGTAGTTGAGATCCCTCAGAAAGTAGCAGTATCACTAATGATTATTATGATGAATTGCAGAATGGTGGTACTTCGACTGAGACCGACAGATGGCGGATCAGGAGAGGGGTCAGGTTCGGGATCAGGCACCGAGCCGATTGACGAGAGGCTATGTGAGTTCATCACGTCGGAGATTACCAGGGGCATCCTTGAGTCGACCCCCATCCTCTTTGGGTCGATCAAGGAAGGGATCATAGAGTTGATGGAGGATCGCCTACGGGCATTCAGGAGCGATTTAGCCCCTAGCCAGTCAGGATCTCGCACACTGTCCTTCAAGGACTTCAGGGGCAGTGGTGCGCCGGATTTCCATGGGGTGAAGGACCCCATTATCGCCAGGCGGTGGATTGCGGATATCAAGTCCGCCCAGTTGACTAGCTTCTGCCCCGAGGGGTCGAAGGTGAGGTACGCAGCAGGGTGTTTACGGGACCGAGCCCGGGATTGGTGGGAGTCAGTGGGTGACTCATTGGGAGCCTCGGCTATCGAGGCAATGACCTGGTCGGACTTTGTGACTAGGTTCAGAGCAGAGTTTGCACCGGCGGTCGAGCTTCAGCAGCTGGCCAGGGAGTTTCTAGACATGAGGCAGACGACAGAGACTGTGGCGGAGATCACCGCCAAGTTTCGGGAGAGGGCTTTATTGGTGCCCCAGTATGCCGGTGACGAGGACATGAGGAGGACTCGTTACCATGATATGCTACGAGCTGACATCCAGGAGCATGTTAGCTTTTCGGCTTGCCCCACCCTGGACTCCATGATTGCCAGGGCGAGGGAGAGAGAGATAGATTTGGAGCACATCCGGAAATGGAAACTTGAGGACGGTCAGGCAGCAGGGGCTTCGGGGAAGAAGCCCAAGGGATCAGATGGGAGGCCGAAAGGCCAGTCGGGACCGAGCCGCTGCAGGAGGTGCGGCAGGCCGCACGAGGGGGCGTGCAGGATGGGATCGTCAGGCTGCTACAAGTGCGGCAAGTTTGGGCATATCAGCAGGGATTGCACTGCTCCTGCGACAGTTATTCAGACATCGGAGTTGCTGTGTTTCCATTGCAACCAGAGGGGCCACAAGAAGGCCAATTGCCCCATGTTGACAGTTTCAGTTCCAGTGAAGGCGCCGGCTCCAGCTACCCTGCGGATCACGGATGGTCGGCAGGGCAAGGCAGAGGCTCCAGTGGTGAGGAGTCGGGCATTTCAGTTGACTGCCGAGGAGGCACGCGTCGCGCCCGATGTGGTGACGGGTACGGTTCTTTCCTTCTATCTTTTGTTTTATGTTGTTATGATATTGATATGTGCTCCGTGTGTATACATGTGTATTAGGATCGTTCCATGTGAACGGTATCCCGGTTCAGGTATTGTTCGACTCGGGTGCATCCCGATCGTTCGTTTCTCTTGCTCTTAGCAAGAGATTTCATGAGACTTCAGGCGAGTTAGATTGCCCGTTAGAGGTAGAGATTGCTGACGATCGATCGGTGCGAGTATCGATGGTGTTTCGAGATTGTGTTCTGGGACTGTTTGAGGAGCATTACCTGGTAGACTTGGTTCCCATTCCATTGCGTGGGAACAAGGTGATTATTGGTATGGATTGGTTGAGCCCTAATGGGGCAGTGATAGATTGCGCGCAGCAGCTAGTGCGAGTCAGGACCCCAAGCGGGGGAGAGTTAGTGATTCATGGAGAGCGGCCGCAGTGTGGACCCACTGTATGTTCAGCAGCGAGGGCTAGGCGCTACCTTCAGCAGGGATGCGCTGGTTATGTCGCGTATGTGATGGATACCCGGGAGGCGGGTAAGGCGACCGTGAGCGAGGTCCCGGTGGTTCGAGATTTTGCTGATGTTTTCCCGGAGGAACTACCTGGGATACCTCCGGAGCGACAGGTGGAGTTCAGGATTGACCTCATTCCCGGTGCGGCTCCGATAGCCAAAGCACCATATCGGTTGGCTCCTCCCGAGATGCAGGAGTTGTCTACGCAGCTACAGGAGCTGCTGGACAAGGGATTTATTCGGCCGAGCAGTTCACCCTGGGGAGCCCCGATTCTGTTTGTAAGAAAGAAGGACGGGTCGCATCGGATGTGTATAGATTATCGGGAGCTGAACAAGGTAACGGTGAAGAACCGATACTCGCTTCCGAGGATTGACGACCTATTTGACCAGCTTCAGGGAGCATCTTGGTTCTCCAAGATTGACTTACGTTCGGGTTATCATCAGATGAGGGTCAGGGAGGAGGATATGCAGAAGACTGCGTTTCGGACGCGCTATGGTCATTACGAGTTCGTGGTGATGCCGTTTGGGCTCACCAATGCTCCTGCCGCGTTCATGGACCTCATGAACCGCGTGTGTAGACCGATGCTGGATCGGTCTGTGATAGTCTTTATCGATGATATCTTGTTCTATTCCAAGACTCGGGAGGAACACGAGGATCATCTGAGGGAGGTATTGGAGACCCTGAGGAGGGAGAGCTTGTATGCCAAGTTCTCCAAGTGTGAGTTTTGGTTGCGCGAGGTGCAATTCCTTGGGCACCTAGTCAACCAGAACGGGATTCTGGTTGATCCGGCCAAGTTCGAGGCCGTGATGAGATGGGAGGTCCTGAAGTCTCCATCTGAGATTCGGAGCTTCCTGGGATTGGCAGGCTACTATCGGAGGTTTATCCAAGATTTCTCCAAGATAGCCGTACCCCTGACGCGACTGACGAAGAAAGCCGTGGTCTTTCGGTGGGGACCCGAGCAGCAGGCTGCGTTTGAGATGCTGAGACAGAAATTGTGTGAGGCGCCTATCCTAGCCCTGCCTGAGGGCGTTGAGGATTTTGTGGTTTACTGCGATGCATCCATTTCGGGGTTGGGCGCAGTTCTGATGCAGAGAGGGCATGTCATTGCCTACGCTTCACGGCAGCTCAAGCCTCACAAGGCAAATTACCCGACGCACGATTTGGAGTTGGGGGCGATGGTCTTTGCCCTCAAGATTTGGCGACATTACCTCTACGGGGTTCGGTGTACCATCTACACGCACTATCCCTTGAATATTTGTTTTGTCAAGGAATGGTTCTTGACTGTGGAAACTTAGATGTCAAAGGGACAGTGGGAGCCTTAAAGATCCTGAAAGAGTTTCAAGATTTAATCAAGAGTAAAACCTGTAATTTATCACTAGCACACGACTTAAGGTTTGCAACCTATCGTGTTCACATAATTCTTATTTTTGTACCCACTTCAAATAAGTTGAATTTGTATGTGAGTTATCAGAGTTCAACTTGGAAGCATTGGTGGGCCTTGTGCTACCAAGGTGACAAGAAACTAAGATTGAACAAGTTTAATCCATGTAAGGCTGAATTTGTGACAAATTCACATGGATAGGAACTCATACACCATAAAATCTAAGTGTCATAAGGTTTCTCTCCGATTCATGAAAATGATGGTGAGGAAACGCTTTCACTAAGTAGATTTTAAGTAGATAACAATTGTGTCATTTGCATTTTCAAAAGTTGTTAGTGGAGCGCGTGTGGTTAACCGGCACACTAACATGGACTTGTGAGAAATGGAAAAGGTCTAAGGAATTGAGACTATGATTACGACATCCCTTTTTCATAGTTCTAAAAATTGTTTAGACACACATGTGAGCTATCTAAGAAAGGGTGTATCAATCTAAATGTCAGAAGTCCAGCAGATTTCTGGAAATATGTCAAAGCTAGTGGGAGCATAAGTGTTATGCTAATAATCATCATGTTAGTGGGAGCATGATAATTATGATTAGTATTTCAAGCTAGCAATGTTAATTATAGAAAACGAAGTTTCAATTCGTGAAGTTGCAGGGGTAGAAAAGTTGTTTTGCTATAATTAAGGGAGAGGAAATTATACTTTATTTCAATTCTAAAGCTTAGATTGAGTTTTTATCATCTTTAGTCAAGGACATATATATGAATCTTATGTCTGAATGGTTCGACTTAAGGAAATTCTATATATATTGCGTTCTCAAAATTCAATTATGACTACAGCATCCCTCTTCATAGTTAAATTTTGAAAACATGGCAAATAAAAAAAAATATTGTAGCAAAAGACTGGTCTAGTATCATGTCTTTATGTCAAACATCATGAATCGTGTCCCAAATGCTTCGGATATAGGATCGATTGCATGTGCTATAATATTCATCTTATCTAAATTTTCCAAATGCTCATGGCATTTAGAAGGGAAAGGTCTAGAACTTGATATGACTAAAGTGATTAAGCAATTGTCGAGGAAAAATCTGAGGTTCGCCAAAGATTGGTTGCTCAGGGAAAATTGGAAGTATGATGTAAGTTGTCGGAAAGGACCGTATTGACATGTTCTGAAAAGAAGTAACTCTTATTCGGAAGTGATAGTCAAAATGGGACTATAGAAATGTCTCCATAGATGGAAGTTATTCAATCTATGTACGATTAGAAAACCTTAATGCAAGAAGGATGTTCAAAGCAATGTACTTTGAATATGAGACTTCCGTTCCATAGAAGTTGACCTTCTTTGGAATACTCTGTAATGACTGGTGACAAGGTTTTGGGTGACTTTGTGCATAATCATTACAAGAGGAACATTGCATAAAAGTTTAAAATCTAACAGATTTTTGGTAAATGATAGGAATCAGGGATTCTCACATTTACAATAAAGATTTGGGTTTGTGAAATAAGTATCATTGGAATCATGTTCAATTGATCTAAATCACAATATAAGGATCATAGACAAACATAGTGTGCATACTTGGAGTATGGCATAACTATTGTTTAGAAAAACAAAGTGTACATGCTAGGAGCATGGGACGACTGTTGTTTTATTCAAGTCTTAAGTTGATTGTTTGAAACATTATACAATGAATAATGTGTAATCAATATGGTGATAAATAAAAGGTGGTTCTATTTATATTCAAAAGGGTTCTGAGACCATATTTGATTCGATTATTATTGTGTTTCACTTTGCATGTTTTGACTTCCAAAATAGCTAGGTTATTCTTTCTGAATGACTAAGTTATTTAAACACTCCACAGTCGTTCATATGTTGGAAGTAGGTATGAATCAAGACTGTCATGAATTGAGTTTGTAGATAGTTAAATGGGTTTAGTCATAGCAATGGTTGCTACGACATTCATGAGTGCTCATAAGTTATGAGTATTGGAATAAACCCACTCTCACTTGTATCACTTCATGGAATTTATCTCGAGTGATCGTGAGACGGTAATATCATATAAATCTTCAAACCTAGAGATATGAGTTGTTACCTATGAGTTGGTTGTGCATTGATTGCACGTAAACGCATCTGTAAGTTGATGTTATAAAACGTGCCTTTGTGTACAATTCAACAAGTAGTAAAACAAGCATATGAGTCAAAGTTTATCTGTTCCTTCTAGAAATAGAAGCGATATCTGGGCCCCTCGATGATTTTGTTGTGACCTATGTACCGGACGGTCAGAACTAAATTGATGTGTTCGATTAAGTTCTTTGTCAAACAAATTGAAAATCGGGAAACAAACTGTTGGACAATAAGTACGACGTTGTTCCATGTATTTGTCCGACTGATATCATGAGAACAGAGGATTATATGATCACTTATCTAAAATGGCGCTTCATAGTTCAACAGAGTTTTTGAGAGCTACGATTGTTGGTTGGTTCCTGAAGTAACATACGCAAATATAGTTATTAGACTTATCCAAGTGGGAGTCTGTTGGATAAGGTGTCTAAGTCCATAACTTATTTGGTATATACTTGACCCGACCCGGCATAGTCCATTTGGGTTGCATTTCATCCAAACTATTTATGGATAATTTTATGAGAGTTATACACATATGATTATTAATATGTTATAAGTTATAATATATTAATATGAAGTCATGTTATTTAATTAGTCTTAGTCTTAGTCTTAAATTAATTATGAATTAATTTAGAGATTAAAAGGAAGACTAATTAGATTGTGGGCTATTGGTTTTATATGGTGTGGGCTAACACTCATTTGTTAATGGGCTAGGCTTGTATGGAAGTCCATAGATGATCAATGGAGCTTTTAACCCATGGATCCTTGGAAAAGGAAAGGTCATGGGTTATTAGGGTTTCACCCTAATCATGTACACTATATAAGCATGCTTATGTTGCATGAAATAGCCACTAGTGAAACTAGTGTAGCTAGCTTGTGTGTGTTTGTGTGTGGCCGAAATTATAAGTGTGTACACTCTCTCAACGTTTTCCAAGTGTTTGTCGTGATTTGTGATTTCCATTTGAGGCATTCACACTATTGGTGCTTGGCTCTCAAACTCCATAGGAATCAAACTCATCATAAGGTATGTAATCTCATCTAATTCTTTTATGTTTAAAAGTACCCCATGCTATGTTAGATAGGTTATGAACCTTGGAAATTGTTATTTTGCATGTATTTAGACAAACATAGATCCAAGGTTTATAGGGTTGCATGCACACGATAGGAGTGTTACAATGCTCAAAACCCAACACAAACGTAGCTTGTAGTTATAACCAGAGTCTCCCGGAGTGAGAGCATGCGTTTGTGTATAGATCTATATGGGGGTGACACCCCACACCTGAGCTGTTCGCTACCGTTAGAGTAGGCTAGTCTAGCATGACAAACCATACCTTAAGCAAGTCGGCGTCTAATAGACGTCATGACAGACGAAATTGTCATTATCAAGTATGGTTATAATGGCTTACTTAGAGGAATTAACGTTATAAAATTTACAGGAAACATTCTTTTTGATAAAACGGTAATCTATACGCACCGATACTCAACCACGGGGATTGAGATTCCAGCATTATCTATCGCAGACAACATCGGGTTGTATGGAATCATTCTTTTTCTATTTTCACAAACATTAACACACATGTATTAATATAAGATCGGACACAAATATTTCAAACCATTTCTTTTTAGAAAATATCGGATTTCTGAAAGCACTATGAAAACTATTCTAAACAAGTACAAAAACCATTTTTATACAAAACTGATTATGAACTCACCAACTTTTTAGTTGACGCTTTTCAAAACGACTTGTATTCTTAGGGATCCAGTAATAGGTAATAAGCTCGGCTATGAAATCAAGTGGTGCGACTTCAAGAAATTTACTTTCTTACTTTTGTGTAACTGATGAACTAGTTCAATATGTAAACTCTGTAAGTGTGTATTTCCAATGTATGAAGTTTAGTTGCTATGTTTCATCATATTCAATTGTTATGATACTGTACAATGACGTCAACCACCCCCGAATGTTTTCGTCGTCCCGGTTCGGGGGTGTGACATTTGATAACATATTTATCATGTTTTTCTAGGAACAAATTCCACAACACTTTTCTTTAAAAGGTTACTCTGATTTTAAAATAAGCATAAATGAAATTTTTAAAATGACCGTGAACTTGAGAATGTCACATATTGAACAACAAACTTGTTCATGTAACAGGTGGAACTGACATGCATACCCTGCAAACATAGTATAGCAGCTATATGGGATATGAGGCTTAACAATGAAAATGTTGGAATACTTGAGACCTGGGTTCACCCAACATATTGGCTCAAGACTTGGAAAGAAATGTATGTCTTCAAAGTTTAACCTACTAATGGGAGGTTTTTATGGGAAAAAAGCACATGTCCTACCAAGTTGATACCAACAAAGTATCGTGTCCCTATTGGCAGACCAAAAAAGAGAGAAGAAGATATGCAACAGAAGATAATGGAGTGTCCACAAAATGGAAATCTGTAACATGCACAAAATGTGGAAATGTGGGCCATAATGGATGGACCTGCAATGGACAATTACAGACTGTGAATGGAACATGAGAAGGTGCAGCAGGGAATACAACAAGAGGAGGTGCAGAAAGTTGCAATGCATGAGTTAACAAGAGTGTATGAGCAAATACAAGTCAAGGTGCAACAGGTAGTAGTGGTGGTGTAAAAAAGGGAGTTGGGAAGAAGGTAAAAAGCCTTATGCTTAGAGAATTTGTAGTTTGGTATCATGATCTTGAAGGATAACTATGTTTTTGTTAGTCATTGATTGCCTTATTACTTTGTTGTTATGTCTTGTATTCTGAACTTTGTTGTTATCTAGGATTACTATCTGTATGCCATAACACTATTTTGCTATTTTGGATGTCCCTTTATGTTAATGGTAAATGGTCATCTTAAGTATTTTAAGTTTTGTCCTTTTTATTGTTATATTAGATGCTCCATGTATTAAATGGTATATTGCATATGTTGCAAATACCACATTTTCATTAAATTTGAACACAAACTAAGAACACCACATTATGATTACACAACATATTGTAACTGGAATTGAAGGTTTTTTCATAATACAAATAGCAATACAAAATACAGATAACAAAATACTAAGAACTTCATTACTAAACCTACACTTTATATATAAGGATCGAAACAAACAAAAACCAGCTAATAACTAGGTAAAACTTCAATTTGCGATTTTGTTCTTCAAGTTTCATCCTAAACGTCATATAATCACAGTCATGATCATAATCATTCACCCATCCTATGAACTTGCATAATGGTCCCTGACGCAATTAAAGTAGATCAAGAATTAGGGAAAAATTAGAGAAGATGAAGAACAAAATTAAAATCATTAACCTTACTTTTACCGTACAAGCATAGTAGAATTTCTCAAGGTTTCTTTTGCTATAAGATGTGCGAATCACTGCAGTGGCTCCACAATTGCATTTAATATCGATCATTGTTATCTAGTTGGAAGAAATCGATCGAACAAGGGGAGACGAAGGTGAGGATAGCAGAGGAAAAGAGGGCTGTAGTGTTTTATAAGATTTTAAGTTGCAATGACATTAAGAAGGGATATAAACCCTCAAAAGATGAAAATTTCCCAGCATGCAAGGCACGTGGGGAGCTTAAACGGAAGCATCTAACGGTTAACGTCTATAGGAACTAACTGTGCAAGAAAAATAACAACGAGTGACTGCTCGAGTTAAATTTTGAAAATAGAGACTAAACATGCTTTCTGGCATGTGCACGAGGGACCAATGGTGTAATTTACCCTAAACTTTTCTCATAAGCAATCCCAAACAATATCCCCTTAATCACACTTCAAGACTTGAATAATACTTTTTATTTTCTCATAGTACTTAGAGCGACCACTAGAAGCTTCATTTTACTTATTATGGATTAAAAAAACATTCATAATCAACAAATAAAAGTCGAAAGCCAAAACATTATTAATTATAATTAACAAATCCCTTAAGTAACTAATAAACTATTTTATTTAACTCACTAATAGTAAAGCAATTTATTTATTTTACCATCATTTCATAAATAATAAAAAATAATTTAATTTATTTAAGTTGGTATTTAATAAAACATATCCATTATAAATATTTATTGTTTATTTGTTTATTTTATTGTTATAAATATGTCACAATTATTATTTGGTTGTTCCTTATACATTAATTCTAGTAATAGTGTCTCATGTAACATGGACCGTAACTCCGATTTGATCCCCTGATAAATGTTCCTTAATTATAATCTTCACAAGGTGGTGGTATTTGTTAGTTTAGGTTATCCTCTTGGCAGCCCTAACGTAGGGAAAGGGATAACGGGCCCGTGAGTCGATTTCCAGCCATGTCTCTGATCAGTGCTATTTGATTGGGAGAAGAGGAGGCAACCTTCGGTGCAATGATGAAAGATTAAGGGATATGGGAAGGATATAGAAGATTGCAGGGCTTTGAATGTAATAACGGGTTTTTTTTGGTTGAAGAAGAGGACATTAGTCAATGGCGATGGCATTGTGATTGGTTAAAGAAGACGGTCCAATGGTCACTGGGAGGAAAAGAGAAAGTATAAAACTTTGGTGGTCAAATTGTGAATCCAAAAAGTTATATACCCGATCTCTGAAGTCCCAAACTTTCATGTTCACCAACTGCATGAGAATTAATATGTTTATAATATGAGTTTTGGCATCCCCGAATGTTGAACCACAAACCTTTTAAACAAACTCATTTGCTCGCTGAACCAGTGTTGAGTGGGCTAAGATTTGCTCCTACAATTTGGCTTTCATGGATGGCTAAAATCTAGTCGGCATACAACTTTTTATGGTTTCCCATGATTTGAACGGGGTCCTTTCCTATGATTTGAAAGTGTTGAGTGGTTAAATTGTGAACGGGGTCCTTTCCCATGATTGGTTAAAGAAGACGGTCCAATGGTCACTGGGAGGAAAAGAGAAAGTATAAAACTTTGGTGGTCAAATTGTGAATCCAAAAAGTTATATACCCGATCTCTGAAGTCCCAAACTTTCATGTTCACCAACTGCATGAGAATTAATATGTTTATAATATGAGTTTTGGCATCCCCGAATGTTGAACCACAAACCTTTTAAACAAACTCATTTGCTTGCTGAACCAGTGTTGAGTGGGCTAAGATTTGCTCCTACAATTTGGCTTTCATGGATGGCTAAAATCTAGTCGGCATACAACTTTTTATGGTTTCCCATGATTTGAACGGGGTCCTTTCCCATGATTTGAACAGGGTCTGACCATCATTTAAGTTATACTGGTTAATAGGGGAGGACGCAAAAATATCTAGCAGCAATGACACCAAAAAAATTCGAATCAAATATAATAATATAGAGCCAAAAACGGGTTTGTATTGGGTCGGATACATATATGTCAAACCTAAGAAACCCGTCAAACTTAGATGAACTCAAACCAAAAAAAGGTTTTTCTCTAAAAAAATAGTTTGAGCATTAAAGAAACCAAACTTTAAACCAAGTATTTTAGGTTTTATAAACTTTGCAACTTGATTTTGCAAAAGGCAACCTACAAAAGAAAACACTAAACAAAATGTCTTCTTCTAGTTTAGAATTGATATTTTATAGAAGAAATTTGATTCTCATCTTCCCTTCCACCACCGATGTGGGATGATATGAGATTCCTTTATATCATATGTCTTTTAATATTCCAACAAGTAGAAACGAGTTTTTCATTTTTACTAGTATTTTTTTTCAAAACTGGTGCCACTGGGTTTAAAGTCAAAACTTAACATAATAAAGTATGTATAGTTAGCATTACAAATTAAAATTATGCATACAAAAATAACATAATATGTTTTATTATGTACTTGTTTTGGTGGTTGACATGATCATGTCAACAGTTATAATGAGTTTTTCATTATCAGGATTTTTTTACCAAAATCGACATCACCAAATTTAAACCTGGAACTTAACATAGTATATCATTTATAGATGGCCTTACAAATAAAAGTTAAGCGCAAAAATAACATATTAGTATGTTTTATTAGGTACTTGTTTTGATGGTTGATATGATCATGTTAATAATAAAAATAAGTTTCTCATTTTAACTAGTAGGTTTAAACCCAAAACTTGACATAATATATCATTCATAGTTAGCATTGCAAATAGAAGTTATGCTTAAAAAACAACATATTAGTATGTTTTATTAGGTACTTATTTTGGTGATTGATATGATGATAACCTGGACTACAAAATACATTTCGATGCATAAAGTCACAACTCTGAGTGTCTCCTCAAGCATGATGAACTAGACTACAAAATAGTGAAATACCTTTCGATTATGTAGCTCCGCCCATGTGCGTCCTCACCATCATATATATACATCCCTAACTTTCTCATCAGATAATCTTACCCGAATGTTTCATTTCCGATTCAACATGGAATCCAATTCCTCATCAGTCTCTTTTTCCTTATGTTTCATTTCCGATTCACCATGGAATCCAATTCCTCATCGGTCTCTTTTTCCTTAAAATATAAGGTACCGCCAAGACCTAAGACCTCTGGTCATCATATTGTGGTTCCTTGAGCTCATTTTAGATCTTGTTCACCGCTTTGACCATACCCGCAATTGCCTTCAGCACATCATCAAAATTTTGAACATAACTAGTACTTCGTCTCATCAACCTACATTTGGAAACTCAGCTTCTAAATTTTTTATTTTTTTGTTGGCTACCATGTAGTGCACATTAGCATCATGAATAGTAGCATCGTGAACGGTAAACGTCGTGAACAATAATGGCAACTATAAGGGTTAATCGAGATTTGAGAATGCTTTGATACCAATTCAATAACACTAGGAGTAGAATTCTTTATTGCAAATCAATACCAAAGAACAAAAATACAAAAGGGTTCCTCTAATTCGAGAAATGGGGATCTCCACTGTGAGACTCAATTTCTGCCCTTTAATACTTAACCCTAATGACCAATTTATACTTGAGGTTTCCTAACCCTAATCCTTAATCCCTATCATTTGCAAGTATTTTGCTATGTCTTTGCATTTAACCCTCCATGGTTCAACTTTTTTCATTAATCAGTTCGTACTCCTCAGGGCACCGTTTACATAATTAGACCACCATGAGCAGCTTTTCAGTGGTTGTTTTCTCTTATCAGGTTAAATGATTCTAATTTGATCTTCTATGCGATTTTCATGCCCAAAGCTTAGACAAAAAGAACAGTAACAGTTCCTTTGAAAACTGTTTCCATTCCTTTTGCGAGTCAAACGCGAAGAGAATCAAAAAGTAAAAACTAGTTAAAATATCAATCCAGCTATCGTAATTAATAACACTGTCCCATTTATATTTTGGATATAATAATGGAGTGAAGCCAAAGGATATTAAACAAAATGTTTGGACTTCGGATTCATTCATCCACCGTTGATTTAAAAAAAGTATAAGAACCAAGTTACAACTTGTATATGCAACAGTCTATAACCTCCTCCTAGCTATATGCCAAATATTCATATACTTGTAGAAGGGTATACACATCAAAGAAGCCGCGCGTATTCAAAAAACAAAAACAAAATGATGATGTCGTAGTCCCACAAGACAAAGAAATCTTTGTAGACCATGTTTGTGATTCGACACCAACAATATACGAAAACATATGTAATGAAACAAACTCACAGTGATATGTGCAATTGATCATGACAAGAATGAAGTTCCAGCATGATTGTGGTGCAAAAGATTATGTGCCATTGAGTCTCTCGCCTTCATTGCAACTGCAGACCTCAACGCAATATCAGGAACCATTTCATCATCCACAACTTCAATCATCAACTCGGGTTCAATCTCTTCTCTCCTCATTTCACATATATTATGCAAAACACAACACGCCCCAAGCACCACTGGTAGATCTTGAAGCTTCATTTCTGTTCTCTTCTGTAAACATGTCCACCTACCTTTCAATCTTGCAAAAGCATCCTTAGATACCTTCTGAACATCACCGATCTTCTCATTAAAAGCATGTTGAGTCCATGTTAAATGTGGTTGTGTGTAGGGTACGAGGACCCAATCCATTAAAGGGTATCCAGATCCACCCACAATCCATACACCTTTTAAAAGTCCTCCATTTGCTCTTTGATAAAGTGCGGATTTTTCCAACACTTGATCATCTGGCATCGATCCAGGCCACCCGATACACACATCTGTGAACACCCCACGTGGGTCCACAACACCTTGAACTGTTACAGAGTAACAAGTTTTTTGCTTTCTATCTGTATGACGCTTATTAAAGTAAGCAGCTACGTTAACTTTTGGAGCGATTATTGGTATATGAGTTGTGTACATTGATCCTACGACGTTTGGTATACCTGAAAGTGATTCAAATTCGTTGGTGATTACTCTCATGGAGTCGTCATTTGGCCATTGGAGATACTTTGGCATCAACACATCTTTTATAGCAGAGCAAACCTCAAGAACAAGCTTGTGACATGTAGAGATGCCTAATCCGAATCTTTTTGAAACAAGTCTTAAAGATTCTCCGGTTGCTAATCTCCATATACAGACAGCAACTCTTTGCCTTACAGGAACTGCGTCTCTTAACATGGTGTTCTCTTTGGCAACAGAAGCTGTAAGCTCATTGCATATCATCTCAAACGTATCTTTCCCCATTTGGAAGGCTTTTCGGAACTCATCTTCTGAAACATCTGAACTGTTGTACTTATCCCACCAATCTTGTGATCGATTCTTGACCCATAGCCTCCTTTGTGGGCCATCGCCACCTTTCTCCGTCGCTACTCCACCGCTACTGGTAGCTAGATTCAAATCGTACCCAAAGTCAACTGCAGCAGCTGCATCCGAAGGAATCGAGGCAGCTGGTTTAGCTGTTCGAGACTTACGCTTTTTAATCGGGTTGGATGTATCAAAGACATCACCGTGTTCTTTCTTATGGTTAGCCTCGAACATCATCTTATCTTCTACCTGGGATTTATCGGACTTCTCTTGCTCCTCAACAAAAAAGAAAGACGTAATAATCTTTGTCAACCCATTTGTCTCTGTCCCCTCCGTATCGCCTCCATCGCCGCCACCGCTTCCATTGGCGACTTCAGTTTTCGCTACCTTTCTCCTCCGCTGCTGCTGCGGCACTGGTTTGTCATTCATCCCGTCGAATTTCAGAGGCAACCAGCTGTTAAAGAATATTGAGAAAGTAGCTACATCATAAGACAAAAAAACGCAGAAAGGGAAACTGGGTATGAACAGATGCAATTGTTCTGATTGACAAAATACCCAAAAACAGATGTGAACACAACAAGAAAGACTGTGATTGGTAATAATGAGGAGGATTTTGATGAAGAAAATATAGAATTGAAATAAAAAAATAAAAAAAAAGGATGAAATAGAGACGTGAGGGGGACAGGTTGGTGTGAATGCGGTTTTTGAGTACTTTAAAAAAGAAGAGGAAAGTTCCTGGCAAGTGTCTACGATTGTTGGCGTGGGACGGTGACCTTTTGAAAGACGAGGGGAAACGCCGGTTGTCACTTGGGATTGGTGTCGCTTGAATTGGAAATACAATGTACCACGTGGTTAGACTTCAATATAAATATTTCTCATTTATTTTGTTCAATTGGAAAGTCATCCATTCATTTTAAATCGATAATTTATTGTCATTCAAGTTAGGGAGGAATATCGGTTGGTTTGGATCAATTTTTGACTAAAACCAAATCAAACCGAAAGTTGTTATTTTGGTTTTTAAAATCATATAGATTCGGTTTTTGCATGGATCGGTTTTTCGGGTTGGGTTTATGGGTTTTCGATTTTAAACTGTGGGTTTATGAGCTCCTTTTTTTTTCCTCTAGTTTTTGGGTTCAAATCTTGTGAAAATACGTTGCGATAAATAGTATTGTATCACTTTAAATATACTAAAATAAAGAGTACGAATTATAGTATTATAAAAGCATAAAAGTGTTCAAAAGATCAAAGTTTAACACCATTAATAGTTTGTTGAAAATAAACATAAAGTATTAAAGAGATAAAGTCTAAAGTCTAAAACTAAAAGTTTAAATCATAATATAAATAATATATATGTGGGTCGGTTCGGCTTTTATGGGCGGTTTTATACATCAAAACCGAACCAAACCGTTATTTTTCGGTTTTTGTAAAATTCAAACCTAATCCGTCGATTATTGCTTTGGTTTCGGTTTTTCGGTTTCGATTATGTCGGTTTTTTTCGGTTTTCGGTGTGGTTTTTTGCTCATCCCTAATTCAAGTAACTAAGTAAAGAAAACTATAATAATTATGGTACATATTATATGATTGTGTTGGGTTTGTTCTTAGTTTAGTCTCCAAAGTTTCATGTTGTCTTAAATTATACTCTAAATTGTTATAATTGTAGCAATTTAATCACCATCGCATGTTATAGCATGTTAAGAAGGTGCAAGTTCTGTTCTAGATTCATCTTTATGGCGGCCATGTGGGTTTTTTATTTTCATTTTGTTTCGTTTTTTATAAATTAGTTTTATTATTATTGTTAAGTTTTGTCTGTTTTAGATAATTAAATTATTTATGATTGAAATAGAAACCCATGGACCCATTTGCATTTTTTTCTTCATCCCATATCCAAACGCATGAATGAATCCAAGAACATGGAAGTTGGAACCATATCCAAACCCATGCCTATGATCGAAACCAAGAACAAAAAAATATAGGTGTATTCATCCTACATTTCCAAATCAAAATTGTAGATAGGAGTAGAAGCATCAATGAAATGATAGCTTATGGAAAATTTGATGATGGAATCCAGATAAACAAAAATCAAGAACCCCCATGGACAATAATCAAAACATTGATCTATACGAAGCTTAATATGAATATCTGGAAAAATTAAAAACCCATCAGGAAAAAATTCATGTATTGAAAAAGAAATTGATTTGTGTATTTTTGTACAAATGTATACAAAATATTGATTTATACAAACATTATGTAATTTCAGTATTCCAAAATATTTAAAAAGTAGATGGACAAAAGTCAAGATGAACATCGATATGTAGCTTTGAAACTCACAGCATCTTAGGGTTTTATCAATATGTACATTTGAAATCAAAACATTTGAGGTTTTACTCAAAAGTTTCAACCAAGATGAACAATAAAGATATTCTTCCTAAGTCGGTTGCTAAAAGAAAATTAGTAAACGGGAATAAAATTCAGTTTTGGAATGATATTTGGCTTGGAGATCAAAAGTTGTCTACTAGATTTCTACTTCTTTTTCGTTTAGAGCTGATGCAAAATTGCTTAATTGTTGATCAAAAAATGACTTCATGTTGGAGGTGGTGTTGGCGTCGTGATATACGTGGAGGAGAGGAAAGTTCTCAGTTAGATAGTTTGAATATAGCTCTGTAAGATGTTAATTCGAGAGACAATGAAGATACTTGGTGTTGGAGTATATGATCGGATGGAGGGTTCTCAGTCGCGGAGTGTAACGTCCCAAAAATAATGGCATAAAATTTCATTTTTAAATTAATAAATTGTTAATACATATCATTTCTATAGAACCAAGGTAGTTAAGATTTAGAAAACATCATTTAAATCAGAGTAAATCACATAATGTGGAAACATGCGGTGTGTGCCCTGCAATAATCTCGAGCTCTTCCATTTTTTTTAAAAAACTGAATCACCTGAAACATAGAATGAAAACTGTAAACAAAAAGCTTAGTGAGTTCCCAAAATACCACATACCAAACATAAAATAAATATATAGTGGGCTCCGCCCGACATCGAACCCTGTCTGACATTGTGCCCCACCCGACATCGAGCTGAGTTCGGTAAAATGGGTCTCGCCCAACATACAATAACATATATCAAATAAACACATACAAATGCAATAATCACATAGATACATAACAGACAAATATCCATCGGGCCCCGCCTGACATCGGACTTTAGCTCGGTAAGCATATAAACACATACACATGCAAGAGTCACAAAGACAGCTAGCATACTAACATAGCATACACATGGGCCGACATTGGTGCCTTCGACCCATAGAGAAATGAGGAGACTCACCTCGATCCGTTGCTAATCAAATAACACTCAACTACCGAACCGAAAATCCCACACTAATAACAAATAAAACCCAATTAATAATTATGCCATAATCTAATAACCGTGGTCTCAACTCAAAAGTACCAACTCCTAGGGTAAAAGCCCATTTTATCCTCTCCATAATGGTCCTAAACCTAAACTTGGCCCAAGCCCCACTAATGGCCTAATAACACAACTCGAGGCCCAAACCAAACCTAAGGCCTACTCAAAGTTTTGAGACCCAACTAGAGCCCAAACAGATAATTCTTAGCCCAAAGAAACAAGCCCAAACCCTAAAACAAGCCCATGACCAAAAGCCCAAAAAGCCCACAGATGAACAGAACGTGCTGTGTTCCCTGGTGGAGACGTTCGTTTTCCAGACCACAAATCAGGTCCTTTTGTCTAAACGCGATGCATTTCTGAGATCAACGCACGATGTTCCCGACCTTTGCCCAAAAATTACCCCAAACGTCTTAAAACCTTAAGTCCAACGTCCAAATCCTCAAAATAGCTTCATATCAATGACTTAATCCATAAAGTTGTCAACTTGGTACCTTTGCACGGTCCAAAAAGGACCTAATCATGAT